>NC_141603.1:4924056-5129056 GCF_047967505.1 Dipteris shenzhenensis | reverse complement strand
GTTAGTATTTGGGGGTTAGGGTTTAGGGTTTAGGGTTTAGGTTTTGGGGTTCAGGGTTTAGGGATTAGGGTTTAGGATTTGGGGTTAAGGTTTAGGGTTTGGGGGGTTTGGGTTTAGGGTTTAGGGTTTTGAGGTTTGGGTTTAGGGTTTAGGGATTTGAGGTTTGGGTTTAGGGTTTGGGGGTTAGGTTTTAGGGTTTTCAAGTTTGGGGGTTAGGGTTTAGGGTTTGGGAGTTTAGGGTTTAGGGTTTGGGGATTTGGGTTTAGGGTTTAGGGTTTAGGGTTCAGGGTTTGGGGGTTTGGGTTTAAGGTTCAAGATTTGGGGTTAGGTTTTAAAATTTGAGGATTTGGGTTTTGGGTTTTGGGTTTGGGGTTTAGGGTTTAGGGTTTGGAGTCAAATTAAATTTGTAGTTTTTATTATTTAAATTCAAATTTATTAAGATTTTAACTTCTTATTAATGTGAATGTTCAATTCTTATGAGTTGTAAGTAAATTAGTTTTTGTAAATAAAAATTTTATCTTTTTTAAACTCACAACTTGAGTATATTAAAAAGAACAATGGAAAATAGATTATTTCTTGCTTTTAATTTGCAACTTAAGCATATTAAAAAGAACAATGGAAAATAAATTATTTCTTGCTTTCCTTCGCTTCGACAGTTGGTGTAGCCTAGATTAGCATAGATTAGTTTGTTCTTAGAGGAGAGAACTCCAAAAAAACCCATCAAAGCCATGCTCAAAATTTCCCGACTAGTTCCTAATCGAAGTCAGTCCATTCGTTCACATTCGGTTTCACACTCACAACAACCCTACCATTTAAGCAATGATCAAGGTTTTTAAACTTTCAAGATGATTAAAAGTTGTATCAGTGGACATGATAGATTATAGTTGAATCAGTAAAGGGACTAGACAGAGCAGATTATATTTGTACCGGTTGTGGGAGTTGACAGAGCATTTTGTACTTATATCTGACAGACTTCAAATTTGTATTCGATTGTACTTTATTTCATTTTACACTATCCACAAGTTCATTGTAAATCCTTATTTTTTTTCACATTTATGCATGTATCTAAGCCTTGTAAATCCTTTTAGGCTATTCCCAAAGCATGAAATTGACACTTATATGATTGGGAAGAATAAAAACTTGAGGTGTATCAATGGGACTCATTGTACTTTTGATTTATCAAAGTAATTGTAGTTTGTCAAAGTACCAAAAATTTTTGTTGTGCTTTAATATAGGATGGATCTTGAGGCTACAGCATTTGTTAATGGTATGACACTGAAATACAATGGAAGAATTTATGCCCCAAAGGACTTCACAAACTGGACCGTTGTTGACACAACAAAGAAAGCATGGTCCTTGGTATTGAGTAAAGAAAATCTCATTCTAGTGATGACAAAGAGAGAGTTGGAGAAAGATGAGTGGGCATCAAATGTATCTTTCTCAAAGAGCAATTTGATTCAAGGGGGCACCTTACTAGGAATAGAAATTGAAAAAGATAACACTACAATGATGATTTACACAAAGTCAAGAATGAGCAACAGATTGTTTCTTCTTTCTAAGAAACATGCAATGCACTTTTTGATGCCGCCACCAAAAGCACCTAGATTTCCTGAATTGGTTCCTGCATTGGAGATTCTCCAACATGTGTGAGAGGAATTTCCCATTGAGGAAGCAAGAAAAATGCAGTCAAAGATTAGCCTTGAATACTTTCAAGGTGTCATTGAACAAGGTTCAACTTCATTGAAGGGGACCTAAGGTGCAAGAATCCACACATGAGAACGAAAGTGATGAGACACCCATGTAGACCTAGTTCATGGTAATACAAATGAGAGAGGAACTGGAGTGGATGAGACAAAACACATTGTAGCATTGGATGAGGGTCTTGTACACGTGGATGCTTACAAGGGATCTACATCTGAGACAGGAACTGAATTGGTGGAGACACGACATGCATTAGATGATACAGGACATGCACATGCATCTCAGATAAAAATTGAATTGACTGAGACACGACATGCATAAGATAAGACAGGACATGCACATGCATCTCTTGTTCATGGTATTACTTACTTAGATGGTGTAACTCATGAAGTTGATGGAATAACAAAACAAGTGAAGCCCTTAAGTATACCTAAAGTTGAGGCAATAGAAGAAGAAGTAGGGCGATCTAAAGCGGTTCACATAGAGCCCCTAAAAAATAAACCCCGACATCAAATGCAAAAGGCAAGTACTTCACGAGCTATAGTGTTGGGATATATCAAGGTGTATGCCTCAGGCACACCTTGGTTTCTATGTGTGAGTGCTAGAGGCACAGTTAGGTGCCCATAAGCATAGTTAGGTGGTGGTAAGCCACATAGGATGATTGAGAGAATCTAGGAGCAGATTGAGGAGATGATTGTGGAGCTCTGAAGTCATCAGTGATGTCAGTGAGCATGTAAGAGGTGCCTACATAAGGACCTCACTCTTCTTCATTCTATATGCAAGTATTCTGAATTTGTGTCCACTCTACTCTTTCCTTTCAGTTTACCAACATGGTATCAGAGCCATTTGATCCCCCTTGATTCCATTTCTACCACATCATCATCTTCTTCTCTACCTTCTTCTTCACCATCTCTTCCTCTTCTTCCCAAAACTTGCTTAAGCCTGTTCTCCTTCGTTTCTCTACCATTCTCCACACCCTTCCTGCTAGAGATACACCTCGAAGGGGCGAACCCTTAGCTGTAAGGAATCAACAAACTATCGCTTCTGTTTGTCACCATTTCACGCAGATAGATCATCGACCCTTCTTCCTGCGTTTTCTCTCAAAATGCTCCATGCTTCTCTAATTCCTTTTAGAGGGAGCTTGTCCATCCTAGAGCTATCTTGTACTGAAATCTGAGCAATAATGGCTGCATATTCAAGCTAAAAACAGAGAAAAACTAGTCGAAAATGGAGAGATAAGCTATGGTGCCCTAACGTGATTTTGCACCCTTTCTCCTTAGTGGACCTTTTGTGGTATACAAGCTTTCTTTTGCCTTAGAAACCCCCTTTTTCTTTGCTCTGGAGAGTGAGATTCAAGCCCTCCAAGTTCAGTTTTTTGATTTTGACAGTTTTGACAAGTTTTTGAGAGTGATGCTACATAAGATGCTATTCTAGCATTTCTGAGTTTTTGAAGTTTTCAATAACATCAGTACAACTGTGGCTTCAGCTTTACTTTGAGTTGCTATACCTGGTTTTGATTGGAAAGCTTTCATTTTTAGCCACCTCTATGAAGCATGTAATAAAAAGCATCATTGATTGAATTTTGGTCACTAGTCTTTGCTACATTAAATGCTTATATTTGGAAGCCTTTCAGTTGTTATTCTAGCCTTGTAAGAGAGAAGACGCTGCCCAATACCTGGGTTAGACCCTCTCATGGCTACCATATTGAATATAGATAAGTTCAATGGAAAGGGCTTCCACACATGGCAGATGAAGGTGAAATTTGCATTGATGAGGGAAAACCTCTGGGGACTTGTCAAACCGACTTCAACTTCTTCTTCTACAGCCTCCAATGCTAGAGAATCCTTAACTCTGACACGCCCAGCAAGGGATCCCACTAGAGAGGAGAAAGCATATGGTATCATTGCTCTTGCTTTAGGAGATGATTATATTCATCACATCTCTGACTTAGAGTCTCCTTCAGAAGCTTGACATGATTTTTGGTGCTAGCTCTCACATCTCAAAATTATCACTTAAAATCTCTTTCTTTGACTTGAAGATGGTTAGTGGCACTCCTTTGGTAGCCCATGTCAATTATATGCAGAGTCTTATGACTCAACTTGCTTCTATCAACTCTCCTATCACCACAGATGATGCTATGGTAGTGTTGCTTAAGAGTATGCCTAAAGATTATGATCATATTGTTACCACTTTAAAAAATCTTCCTAATCCTAATCTTGAAGGTATTATCTCTGCTCTCCAAGAAGAAGAAAGGCACATGGAGCTTAAGAAAGGCAATGACACAGCTTATGCTGTAAAAATCCAGAAGGGCAAGTTTTCACCTTGCAATCATTGTGGGAAGACAAATCACCTTTCAAAGGACTGCTTCAAAATCAATCCATGCAAACACTGTGGCAAAAACAATCATCATGAGAAGTTTTGCAGAGCCAAAGCAAAGACAGAAAATGCCAATCTACTTTCAGTTGATGTGCCTCCACAAGATGAGGCATCCTTTGAAGATTATGCATTTTAAATCATCTCTATATATGCTCCACATCTCTCTTTTTATGTTGAGTCAAGGTACTCAGCCTGGATAGTCCTCCAAAATGAATGAAATAAACTATTGTGTTTTG
Organism: Dipteris shenzhenensis; assembly: GCF_047967505.1. Classification (NCBI taxonomy): domain Eukaryota; kingdom Viridiplantae; phylum Streptophyta; class Polypodiopsida; order Gleicheniales; family Dipteridaceae; genus Dipteris; species Dipteris shenzhenensis. The sequence goes on along the minus strand of NC_141603.1, from coordinate 5,124,743 downwards.
TGTGTTTTGTAAACACCTCTGGTCACCTTATGATGTAGGCCTTGTGTATGTGTTTTGCTCCATGGTACCTCTTGCAGACATTGTGTGCATGTACATGCGGGGGAGATAACCATTGGAAGGTCTTCTAGTATCCCTTTTGTTTACCTTACACCCATGGGAACCCTTGCTAGCTTGAGATCCTAGCCATTGATAGATCCATGACCACCATGAGATGGCATGAGACACCTTGTGCCAGCTGTATCCTTGACATAGCCTGAGGCATTCCCTTGAGGGGGGGTTTGTTGGGATATATCAAGGTGTATGCCTCAGGCACACCTTGGTTTCTATGTGTGAGTGCTAGAGGCACAGTTAGGTGCCCATAAGCACAGTTAGGTGGTGGTAAGCCACATAGGATGATTGAGAGAATCTAGGAGCAGATTGAGGAGATGATTGTGGAGCTCTGAAGTCATCAGTGATGTCAGTGAGCATGTAAGAGGTGCCTACATAAGGACCTCACTCTTCTTCATTCTATATGCAAGTATTTTGAATTTGTGTCCACTCTACTCTTTCCTTTCAGTTTACCAACATATAGTTCCAAGTCCTATAGCTCGAAAAAGAGGTCGTTCATATACAAAGAAAGGGCAAAGAAGAAAAGAGGAAGAACACGAAGAGGATGCGGAGGGTCTTGAAATGGAGTCAGATTTAGAAGCAAAAATGTTATCAATGAAGAACCTAACTCTTCGCTTGAATGAGGCTGTGACAGATGAGGATCTCGGATATATATGGGGCCAGAAGACTCAAGTTATACATGCTTCAATGGTGGTCAAAGCAAGTGTCTTCACCAACAGCAGAACCTTAGATATTACTGAAAAGATTTTTCAGGCTTTGATTGATGGAAAAAACCAGTTGTTTCTAATTTGGTACTCCGTCTAAAGGCATTTTGGCTAGTCAAAGGAGATTATAGTCAATCCATCAATTTCTCTCAGCTTATAGATTTTGAGATATAATTCACTAAGTTCCTTGGAAAACAAGTTCCCTCACTTCAAGAAGGACAGAGTTCAGTGAATGATTCAGAATGACATATAAAGGATGCCAAGAGAAATTTCTTAGCTCATTGCACATTTGAGGCAATAGATGGTCAGCACTATGCCTATGCTTGTAATGAGCGTTCTAGAGAGGCATACAATAAAGAAGAAATTACTTATCAAACCTTCACGAGTGTGCCTTAATTTCACTACTATTCTGCATGCATTTGTATCTTCAAGAACAAGAAAAAAATATTTGATTGAGTCAGAAAGAATTAATCATGACATTCATGCACTACGAAAGATCACCTCCACTTCACAGATGTTGCTCAAAGCTAGGACCATATGGAGAACTTTTCATTCTCCTGTGACCACTCTCAAAAGAACTGCAACTAAAGTGCAAGTGGATAATCTTATTGACTTCTACACATGCTTGAGTGCCATTGTACCAAGGGGAAAGCAGATGTGATTACAAGCTTTAAGACAGTAAGGGACAGGTTGATAAGACTACACAAGCATACTTTTCCGTAGTGATGAAGTTTTTCATCAGATCAAAGACGTGTGTCTTGCATGTGAGAAGGGAGATGTCACATATAAGGCTCCATCATTGATTAAAGACAAGGCAAAGAAGATTGAGAAAAAAGAGATGACAGCTCGGATGTGGACGCCTCTAAGAAACTTACCAGACAAATACGCAAGTCTTGCTACAGAGAAATTAATATCCAAAGAATTGTTTTTTGGCAAAAAGGATAAAGATCATTGCATGGAAGATTGCATCATCCAACAGGTCAAGCGTGATGTAGTAAAGAGTGCAATTGAATATTTGTTGGTAGAAAAAAATATTCCAATTAGCCAATGTAAAATTGATCATAGCAATGTGAGGCAAATGACATCAGCTTTACCATCGGCTAAACAGAAGGCTTGGGCGCATAAATGGGTGAAGATAGAAGATGATGGATCTGAAATTACTCCTTCTATGACAAGTGACATTCCGGAAAATGTGTATGCATATGCACAAAAGTTCATCAATAAGCACAGTCTCAGAAAAGAAAAAACTTTGAACAAGGGATTTTTTTTCATACATGAAATCATTTTAGAGACTGGAAAGAGTGTTGAGTGCAAGGGAGTTTCATTGAATGATTTTTTATCCAACGACACTACTTGGGAGAGGCCTCAGCATTTCTTTGTCTATGAAATATCACCGGATGACATTCATCAACTCCTTGATAGAATATTACATACCACCATTGGTAGAGTGGGACTATGTAACATAGTCATATTTGCTGATAAAGATGACAAGGAAAAAATGTCTGCTACCTCAGAAAAACAATATGGCAATGAGCTTAAGATTTACAATGGTATATACTCAAGAAAAAGGGACAAGAGAGAATGCGGTCTCAAGATACAGAGTCTTGAAACCTTTTTCTTGTGCATGAAGAGCCCTTACAATGATCACTCCTTACAAAACAACATAAGAGGGAATGCAAAGAGATTGCAACTACTACTGGAAGAGCATGAGGCTCTAAGTCCCCTCCATCACAATGCAAATCACTATGAAAGGCTAGTAAAAAGTGCTTATCTTTTAATTAGTATGATGGAATTTTTGCTGCCATCCGGATGGGAAGTCACATTGTGTCAAATGGGACATTTGTTTGAAGCCATGTAAATATTATTGAGAGCCCTGCTTGCTTGGAATACCTTGATATCGTGGCTTCTCTCACAATAAAGTATGATAAGAAAGGTCCGATCTCACATGAAGAGGATGCTAACATAGAGATGGCCATGTATGACGAGAGCAAGAAAGATGATGAAAATGCTGAAAGCTTTTGATATGATAGTGAGGACACCAGCGATAGTAAGGAAGCTGAAGAAGATGGATATGACACTGGCCTTGCCTCAGAAGGTTACATAAAAAGACCACGAAGATATCTAGAGGTATGAAAACTTATCTTTAATTTTCTTTATTAATTTAAAGGCCTTTTTAAAATTATAATTAATTTAAAACTTTGAATCTTATAATAATTTTATCCTTTTATAGGAGAAGGGAAAAGAGGAGGATGAGGAGGACATAGCTGGAGTAGAGAATATAGAAAGCTCATCTCAAGAAAGAAAAGCTGCTCTGGCTATCCATCGGATGACTCTAGAAAATAATCATAACTTGTACCAAATGGAGAAGTCATTTCAAGTTAGGTTTCAAGTTTGAGAACAAGCTCTTACTTTTCTATTCGATGAAGAGGACATTTCAATCCTTATAAACTTCAAGAAAGAGGTTAATGACAAGGTCATAATAGCCATCCTCAAGTTTGACACAAACTTTTTCTTGACTTTATGATTTTGTATTTCCATTGGATCAAATGGACTAATATTCTTTTCTTTTTATTATAATATGGTTTTAGAACAACTTCCCTTATATATACAAAGATGTGCATATATGGTCAATCCTCTTATATCTAGTGTACTTAGTAATAAGCAAAAGACCATAGATGATGTTTTTAAGTGGTTGTAACCTGTTGATTTGACTGTGGCACGAGTTATCTTTACTGCATATCATGAGGAGTGAGTATCAATCCCTACTTAGCTTATCTCTTACATTGTGGAGGATTATATCAAATAATAATTATTCTTAATTCATAATGCAGCTCGCATTGGAGCTTGGTGATTGTGGACATCTTAGCCAAGCAATGTTTCTTTGTCAATTCAATAGCATCTATCCATGGTAGTGTGTTAGAATAAGTATAACCTGCTTATGTCATAATTACATCAATGAGATGCATCCTATGCAATGCACACATTCATTTATTTTATCTATTTTGATGTGTAGATCGGCTCGAAAGTTGGTAGGTGCTATAGATGCACTTATGCAAATGGAAGGTGACTTAGAAGATCAAATAGAGTATGTAACATGCCCCGTAGTGAAGCAGAATGATGACCACAGTTGTGGGTGGAGAGTCGGATATAATTGCTTTTTGCTCCTTGCTCAAATTTTTAATTTGAGCGGCGATGAAACCTCATTGTTGACATATACAGACTTGCATCTATATGCATTTATGTCATCTGTCATTAAGGCATTTATTGATAACATGGTGGAGCATCCAGAGGAAACATTGGTTGCTACGCCCATAAGTTGTCCTAATTTAATCACTATATTGGACGAAATGGGGAGCTCTTTTGAGGTTACGATTATCATCAGCAAGCGACCTCATGTTTTGACATTTGGTAGCGAGGAAGTTACAATCCTCTCCGACCCTTTGAAAGAGGCTAATGACAAAGTCATGATGGCCACCCTCAGGTTTGATATGAACATCTCTTGGCTTGATACTTCAATCATTTGATTCAATCTGCTTCTAACATTTGTTTATTTATTATTGCAGTACGGTTATATCTCACTTTCCTAGATCAGTACAGAATCGCGTGTGTATGCTCGATTCTCTCTTTTAGTTGTACTTAGTGATACCAAGAAGATAGTAGATGATGTTTGTTTAATGCTACAACCTTTAGACTTGGATGGCATGCCAGTCATCTTTATGCCATATTATGAGAAGTAAGTATCATCTCAATCTTTCTTTTACTCTTTTATTTGTAATATTGTGTCAATTAATACTTAATATTGTAATAAATCTTATCGCTCTTTATTGGTGATGTAGCTCACATTGGAGCTTGATAGTATGGGATCTTGATGACAACCATTGTTGGTTTGTCAATTCATTTACAGGCTTTCACGAGGTGTTCAAGTAAGTGTTCTTTTATCATATCATTATGAACATGCATCTTACTATTTACTACACAAATTCACTTTGTCATATGTCATGATGAACAAGTCTGCAAACAAGTTAGTATCTACGATTATGAAAATCAGGGAGCATTAAGACCAACCAAATTTCCAGAGATGCAGTAGAAAGACAAGTTCAGTAGTGGGTGGAGAATTGCCTACAACTTCATGTTGTTCCTCAATGAAATTTTTGAACATGTCTCAATAGAAGCATATACAAAGCTTGAGCTACAAGATTTTATGGCTAAGACTGTTCACTACCTAACTGCTACCATTGGGAAACAACATGATGGGCTCAATGAAGAACCTAAGGGAGCCAAAGAAAAACAAGAGACAATTCAGTCTCCTTTTGCATCACAGCCTCAAGTAGAAGCATTACAAACTCCACTTGAATTACAGACTCAATGCATTCTTCCTACACAAGAAGTAGAGACTCAATGTGCATCTACAACATCACCTCATGTCTTATTTGGTGTGCTTTGAGCCTCCATATTTTCCTTTGATCTCCCCCCTAGGAAGGAAGAAAAGAGAAGAGTGTACATTTTGTCTTCCCTACTCCTCATCATTGTGTGTGTTGAGTATGTGAGCTATGTATTCACTTTAACCATATTGATGCTTGTTTTCCACTTTAGGTAGGGAGCTTGTGTTCAATTAAGAGATCAATATATTCAAGTAGGTATCTTGTATTTAGGTAGGGATATTGTGTCTGATGAGGAGACCAATAAGGAGTTGTTGTCATGTGATGTCATTATCTCAACATTGAGCAATTACCAACTTGCAAAATTTCTCACTCTTTGTATTTAAATCTTTGTGTACTTATTCATCCTATGAGATGTATCAAGTATAGGTCTTTAATGGATTTTACTACTATAGATAAATCCATGTATCTAGACCATGTTTATGCATCCATGGAGGAGGAGGGTGGTGGAAGAGGGAGGAGGGTGGAGGAAGAGGGAGGAAGGAGGAGAAGGAGGGATGAAGGAAGGAGGAGGAAGGAGGACTAGGAGGAGGGAGGAAGAAGGGAGGAGGAGGGATGAAGGAGGAGGAGGAAGGAGGAGGATGAGGGAGTGCAAAGGTAAGGGCATGCTAGAACATGATAATGTAAGAGAGCATGGCCACAATGGAGATCAATCACATGAACACAATAGTGAGCTTGAACATTGAACCCCAATTAGAGATATTTATACATGTTGGTCTCCACACAATCCGAAGGTACGTCCATGGTGGGATCTCTTTTGTAGGAGACCTTTTGGACAAGAGTCCCTCCACTTGTGGGGGGGGACCTTTTGGGTCTCTACACAAAGTGGGGGGACCTTTGAGTCTCTATAGAAAGTGGGGGGACCTTTTGGGTCTCTACATAAAGTGGGGGGACCTAAAAAAGTGTAGGCTTTTAGTATCTCTCTCTCTCTCTCTCTCTAGATCCTGATTTTGCAAGTATGATTGGATCTTTTCTAGAGAGAGTTTTTGCTATTCTCAACTTTCAATATTCATCATACCATTTTTCAAGCTCAAGATATTACAAGCAAAGCTTTTCTGCTACTCTACACACACAATGCTCTCATCCTTGTTGTCCTAGACTGCACTTTTGGCCCTTGTTGCCACAGGGTTAACAACTCCCTTGGACCAATTTGATTTCCCATCTTTGGGTTATGGTTGTGTCTGCAGATGATGTTATGCTACAGTTGTCTTTACCCAATGAGTATGGTAAAGATGGCATCGATGATAGATGGAGTGAGCTTAATGTCCATCTTTTCCTTGTAATCTACGAACACCGTAGATTGCTCGCTCAGTTTTTAAGAAGCTAGTGTCAACCATTTCTTCAAACAAACACACATAATGCCCTTGAAGAGATATGGCTCTTTGAAAGAGGTGACTTGTTGTTTGAGCATCTATCTATTGATTTGGATTGAAGCTGGGCAAATGGTCATCAATGGTGAGGGAGGCCTCCAGGATTACTGCTAAGGCTTCCTCGAATGAGTGTTTCTTGGCTTGTCCATTTGATCTTGGAGTTTCTATTGATTAACAGCCAATTGTGAGGAGCATCTACACTATCTGGATCATGATGATTGGCATCCCATCGGTAGCGGCAAGGTACCGCATCAAATGTGGGACGCATGCAAATGGAATATGGAGCTTGTAAGTACTCAAGGAGGTACTTTTCATTGAGCAGCTTAGGTCTACACCAAGTAGGCTATGGCTCCAATTTGTTACTCATGTCTAGGGTGATTTGCACTAAGAGGATACTCATTGAAATTTCAAAGTGGTCCCATTCTCCTCTTGACTGCATGTCTAGGTATTGTCTCCAAAAATCACCAATGGGATTAACAAGCATGGGAATCCTATCTATATCTTGTTGCAACTGCCTAGTGGGTGTGCACAAGATTTGGATTATCCAATTCTTGAAGCTCATTGATGGAATCATTAATGGTGTCTTCCATTGACAACTTGAGGGAGATCTGAGGAATATGTGGTCTTTGGGGAGAGGAAGAGGTTATAGGGGAAAAGCTTGAGGTCAAAGCAAGTAGTGAATTTGAGAAGGTAGAAGTAGGGTTGTTGGTGGAAAGTGGAGGGAGAGTAGGGCAAATGGATTTAGCAACTTAATAGTCCTCAAGGGATGGATTGTCAAGTGTTGGAAAAACATTAGGTGTAAGTAGGATGATAGGAGTTAGATTCTTGGTTTAGGCATTAATGTTGAGAGGCATGGGCAAAGAGGCATGGCAAGTAATATGGTTTAGCATGGATTTATGGAAAGGTATGGAGGATAGTACTATAGTTAGGGAGGGATGTGAGAAGATCAAAATAGAGAGTGGCAAGATAGGGGAGATTAGATTGAAGGTAGACAACATATTCCTCTAGTAGATCTTTGTTACTTTTGGTAGGCATTGTCAGCTTTAATAGGTTTTTTCTGGGAGTTATATCCCATGGTAGTTTTTGATGATTGTTGTTGCAGTAAGGGTAGGAGGGCAGCTGCTATTCGAAGAGGGGGGATTCACATCAAGCATTCATATAGTAGTATTGCATTAGCCTTTAACCGTATGATATTTGCATGCATTGAGAGACAGAACACATTCTTCTCATCTTCATCCATCTGTTATCTTGGAGAGTCTTTGTGCTTATTGGCCTAGTCCAATCAAGACCATATATTGCATGTAACATCTTTATTTGCAAGTGTTTCCATGGTATGTGTTTTCTTCCTTCAAGGTGATCCTCTTATTAGAGGACTGCAACAAGCTCTTGGTATAATATAGGGTAGCAAAGTATCTTGTGTTGATCCCTCCACATCATCATCGGCTTGGCCTGGTAGTTGAAGTTCCAGCTTGGAAATTATTGCCTTTTGATTTTGCCACTCTATGCACTTTTCTTTATACTTACCCAGTGTTGAGGTATATGCAAGGTTTAGACTATTGAATTGTTGAGAAGCTTTTAGATGCCTTGGCAATTGATCATTACGCACACAAAGTTGGAGTATCTCTTGCACCCATCCATGTTATCTGCATTGAGAGTAGGTGGGGGCTCTAATTCCCATTCTAGCAATAATATCAATGTTTCAAAGTCCTCTATATCTTGTGTTGAGAAAGGTGTAGATTCTTCCTCTTGCTCTATTGCAAACCCAATTATAATGGCCAATAGATGGGCAATGTAGATTTCGCCATTAAGTGTACCGCCCATCCATGTTATCTGCATTGAGAGTAGGTGGGGGCTCTAATTCCCATTTTAGCGATAATATCAATGTTTCAAAGTCCTCTATACCTTGTGTTGAGAAAGGTGTAGATTCTTCCTCTTGCTCTATTGCAAACCCAATTATAATGGCCAATAGATGGGCAATGTAGATTTTGCCATTAAGTGTAGTGGATACATATTCGATTAGCAGCAACAAGGACATGTATTGAGCCCAGTCTTGTAGTTTTTCTCTACAAAGAAGTGTATGAATTTTTAATGACATATAATTTTTTCTCACTACTGTATGATTGAAAATGTCAGCCAAAAACTTAGCTACCTCTTTGCATATGGGATCCAAAATCATATCATGGCGTATTCCACTGCTTTGTGACTTTGTGCTAGGTGGAAATAAATCATAAATCTCAGATAATCTTGCATCCAAATGTTTCTTTGGATATTCTTCTTATGCCTCTGGAAATGAGAAAGCTTCCTGCCTAGTGATCTACTGAGTATATCTATAAGGGGTTTTCTTTATATGTTACTATGCCATATTATGCCTCTGGAAATGAGAAAGCTTCCTGCCTAGTGATCTACTGAGTATATCTATAAGGGGTTTTCTTTATATGTTACTATGCCATACTTATCTTTCTCCAACTCTCTACTTTTATATGTTGTTATGAATTGACTAATGTATTATGTCATGTTGAGATATCGAGCTCCACTCATGATATGCCAGGGTGACCGTTGTGCATTTATGTCACCGACTTATTAGCTACAAATGCGGTTGGTACACCGCCATGAATAATAGCTGGATGACAGCTATCTTTATGTACTCTAGTTAGTGGCTCAGTTAGTATGCCACCTAGGTTAGCTGAGTTTGGTTTGAGACCCACATATAGGGTTCACCTATTCCTTTTGTACTAAGAGAGAGTTCTTTTGGCTTTCATAACTAAGAAGAGGAAAATTGTTTGTAGCCTCCACCTTTGTGTATTCCCCCCATTGTGTATGTGAGAGCTGCAAGTGAGACTCCTTACTTCTCTCCCACTCTCTTCACATGGTATCAGATCTTGGTTCATGGTAAGGAGCTCAAGAAAGCAAACCAAGTTTACGGTATCTTAGTAAGAGGGTCAGTGTTGCTTTCCTTTTTCGAGTCTGGGAGCAAATCTCTGTATATAGCACAGTCGAAAAGTGCAAGAGTACACTGTCTCAGATTGGGACACCCTTCGCAGTGTGGTGAGAGGGTAGTATATGTTGCAAGAGTGCACTATCTCACATTATTTTTTTGATTCAAGGCCATTTTGGGGCCCATTTTGGTGGCGGAAGTTTTTTGTAGGCACTCAGAAAAGTGCCCTATTTTTGGATGTGCGACCATTGTTCTGCAAGTCGATGAAAAGTTATTGTAGAAATTGCATTGTATGCCTGTGCGCAGAGATATTAGGAGTGACAAAATTACTTTTATTGCCTATTGATGCAAAATCGTCACTAGGAAGTGACTGTGTGGTCAAATACCACTTTCGTCAGTTTTGTAGATTTGCCCTTGTGAGGCAGAAGTTGTGTTTTTTGCAGTGACATAATATTTTTGCAGTGTTCTGTAATGGCGTCTAATGCTCTTTCTTAGATAGTCACTGAAAAGCTTGAGAAAAACAACTTCCAAGCATGGAAGTTTAGAATGATGAATTTCCTTAAGGGAAAAGGCTATTGGGAGTTCATTACTGAAGCTGAACAAGAACCAATTATTCCTAATGTTCCCAATCAACAGGAGTTGCAGGCATTTAAAGGCTGGCATGAGAGAGCCAAAAAAGATATGTACTGGTTGTCTATTAGTATTTCAGATTCTATGATTGTGCATATTTAGGATGCAAGCACGTCGAAGGAGGCATGGGATACTTTGATAAAAATGTATAGCACAAATACACAAGCCAGGAAAATGCAGCTCAAGCAGGAGTTACATAATGTGTGCAAAGAGAAAATATGAGCATCAATGACTACCACATGAAGGTGAAGAAGATTGCAGATGCACTTGCTTCCATTGGGTCGCCAGTGGAAGATGATGATTTTAGTTTCTATGACCTTGAATGATCTAAGAAAGGATTATGCACAATTTCGGACATCCATTGCCATCCGTGAAAAATTTCTTAATTTTGAGGAGTTGATTGCTCTCCTAATTTCTAAAAAATAGAGAAATGGTGGTGCATCTTCTTCAGGAGAAACTTTGAAAGAAACTGTCTTCTACTCAAATGCTGGAAAAGGTAGAGGTAGAGGCAGAGGCAGAGGCAGAGAAGGCCGATCTGGAGGCCATGGCAAAAATCAAAATATGCAGCAAATTTAAGAAAACCAATCCTATGGAGGAGGACGTGGTAACTTTAGAGGCAGGGGGTGCCAAAGAGGTCGTGGTGGATAGCAGAGAGGCTAAAACGCAAACAGCAATGTTGAATGCTACTACTGTGGTAAAAAAGGTCATATGGCTAAAGACTGCTACAAAAAGCAGAATGACATCATGAATGAAAAATTGCAGGAAGGCAATTATGCATCCTCTAGTAGACAGGGTGATGACAGAGATGAGCATTTATTTATGATGCAGCACATGACCAATTTTGTGACAAGTGTAGAAGAAAGCAATGATGTGTGGTATGTTGACTCAGGTGCATCAAACCACATGACAAGTCATGCAGAATGGATGCAGGATGCAAGAAAAATGGAAAGACCATGATTTGTGGAGATTGGTGACGATACTGCACATCCTATTTTGCAGATTGGTAAAATTCCCTTGTCTATGCAAGATGGAAAAAAGAAATACTTGTCTGATGTATTTCATGTCCCGAATATCACCAAGAACCTGGTTTCTGTTGGTCAAATGGTTGAGCAGGGCTTGCAGGTCAAATTTAATCCTCATGGATGCTTTGTTGAGGATATGAAAAATAAAGGTCGCTTGATAGCAAAAGGGAAGAAGAAGGGCAGGATTGACAAAATGCGTGCCTCTATCTAACACAATTTCAATGGGACATCCAAATCGAGTGATCACATTCTCGTACAAGAACCTTATTGTGCTTCTGGCATCTACCTTTCTGATTACTTTAGCTTCATCTCATTTGGTAAAGTAATCAGTGGTGGCCACAATGATGTAGCATGCCTATGTTCCCTTTGCTGGGCTAATGGGACCCAAAAATCAATCCCCCATTTTTCAAATGGTTTTTGTGCAACGACTATTGTTAGGGGATTGAAGTCCTTGTGTTGCGGTTTAGGAGTCAGTTGGCATATATCATAGCTTTTGACATATTCATAAGAATCAACGCAAAGTGTTGGCCACCAGTATCCTGTGAGAGGGACTTTTCTTGCTATTTCTTCTTGGAAATGTCCACTCAGAATGCCTTCATGGGATTCACTGAGGATTGGCATGATCTCATGTGGCATTATACATCTCCTTAAAACCTGGTCCTTGCCCATCTTGTATAGTTTTCCTACAATGAGTTGATAGGGTGCATCTTTTAGAATTAGTTTTCTGGCATCCAATGATTTCATTTTACGAGGTGGTCTTCCTACCATTAAGTACCCAATGATATTTGCACACCAGTTAGGCATAGTTGAAATAATGCAGCATCCGGTAGGTCATGTTCTATTCCTTTTGGCTCTTCTCCTGTCCTTAATCATGGCATGTGATCGACAATGAAATGTTGAGCTCCTTTTCTTACCATGATTTTGAAATTGAATTTTGTAGCAGTAGAAGCCATCAAGTGATTTGTCCTGTGGTACATGGGGCCAATTCATAAGATATAATAAGGCTTGATGATCTGTGTAGAAGATAAAGTCAGTGGCCAATAGATAGTGTCAAAAGTTCTTCACACTGTATATCATTGCCAAGACTTCTGTTTCTGTTGTGGTGTAATTCACCTCCACACCATTTAGCTTTCTACTTGTTGCAAAGTATACTAGGTAGTCTTTGCTATGTTTGCCACGTTGACATAACACACTCATTACTGCATAATTGAAATCATCAGTATGTACATGAAATTCTATGTCCCAATTTAGCGCCATTAGAATAGGGGCTATGATCAATTTCCCCTTGAGGGTTTTAAATGCATTCACATTTGTTTGTCTAAATGAAGTTGATTAGGAGTATAGGGGTCTTGCAATCATGGCATACCTCAGTATGAACCTTCTATAGTATTCGCTGGCATGGCCCATGAAGACTTGGACTCCCTTAGCATTTAGTGGGGAGGAAGTTCCATGATGATCTTTATTTTGTCCATGTTAGTTGCAATCCCATGTCAAGAGACTATGTGTCCCAAGACTACTCCATGTGTGACCAAGAATTGGCATTTTAGAGGAATCAAAGAGAGTCCATACTCCCTGCACTTATTTAGTACTTCTTCAAGTCGACAACTCACCTCTCTAAATTTATTTGTTTACTCTAGCTCTGCCATCCACTATTGCAAGGTATTGGCCAAAGGCTTTATGCTCCAACAGGATGGTTACATTTTTTATGTCATCTTTAGCATTGAATTTTATTGAAATAAGAGTTTCCTCTTCTTCAAGTGGGGGGAAGTATTGTGAAGATTCTATTCATCCCTTGAAACTCTCCTAAATTGTGGGGTAATTTCTCAGTAAGGTTTCAATTGGCATCATGATGACGGGATAACTTATCAAACTGGCTAGTGGGGTACCATCTGATTGTTGGTGTTTTGCCTGTTGCTCCATTACCCTTTGGAAGTTGTTGAGATCAATAATTCTGTCAATGTTGGGTGATGTAGGTGCTCTGACCTCTACTATTGCCATCTTGTCTATCTCAAATTTCTCTTGTTCCCATTGTACCCATTGCTTCAAGGCCTGATAATGAGCCTTCTTAGTTTCAGCATTGGGATATGCTTCCTTGGCTTCTTGGGTGGCTCTTTTCATAGATGTGCTTGTTGTGCAATTGGCATGGCTTGTTTTTCTAGAGGGCTCTTTTCTTTTTGAGTGGAAAGGAGTTTTTGTCGTGCCACTTCTTTCAACTATCTTGTTATAATCAAGACTGGATGTGATACCACACTTTATGGTCCCATACTGTGATTTTCCACATTTATCAACCCCCAAGGGTACATCAGGTTTTACTTCAATGGTTGGTTGAGGCTTTGTTCTTGATGGGCAGTCCATGTAGGCATGCCCAACTCTGCATTCCCTGCACCTAATTTGGAATGTAATGGGGTTACCCTTGTGTGGGCATTCCACTATGTGGTGGTTTTCTCCACGACCAAAACACTTGATGGGTGTTTGATATGTGGTGGGCCTTACTTGATTAGCATACATTGGAATGAGCCCTTTGGCATGATCCATCTAGTACATAGGGTTTTTTGCTCCATACTCATAGTGAGGTTTCAGCTCTTTAGGTTGGAGTTGTTGCAATGGAACTATTGGAGCAAGATTGGGAGCCCAAGGATATTGTGAAGGATTGGGATTCCTCATTAGTTGAGGCTCTTGTGTCCTCACTGCTACCAGAAGTGGGTTGAGATGTGGCACTTGTGTATTAGGTGCTAGTGTTGGTTGCCTGTACACTGGGATTGGTGGCTATTGGTATTGTTGGGGCCAAGCTACCCTCATATTATAGAAATAGGTATTTACATCATGCCCTACAACATTGCAAATGGGACACCATAACCATGGGGGCTAAGCCACTTCTAGTGGATTTAGTCTATTCCTCAGGATTGGGCATTCATTGGCTATATGGTTGGCCTTTCTTTCTTGCGCATTGCTATATTGCATAGTTGTAATGTGGGGACATCTTGTAGCCTTTCTATTTGGAATCTTCTTCTAAACTGCTTAGAAAGCAGAGTCCATGTGGCTCTTTCCTCTACGAGAAGGTCAAGGTACCATTTTGAAGCCTCATCGATTAGGGCCAACGAAAACCAGGCAGCTTTGGTTTCATCTAAGTGATCACCCCCAGCACATCATGCAGCATGGACTCTACTCAGATAGCAGAGTCCATGTGGCTCTTTCCTCTACGAGAAGGTCAAGGTACCATTCCGAAGACTCATCAGTTAGGGCCATCAAAAACCAGGCGGATTTGGTTTCATTTGATCGATCACCCCCAGCACAGCATGCTACGTTGAAGAGTTGAAGGAATCTGACAGGGTGGGGTCCCCTTGTCCATTGTACTTCGGCATTTCCAATTTGCCAAAGTGTCTTCTGGCATTATCGTTGTTGTTGCAGTTGCATTGTTGACCAAAGTAATTTGTAGGATGCAGATCTTTATTATCTATTTCTTCTTCAACCCTTAAGTCTTCCATGCTACTTGTTGACGGTGAGAAGTTGAATTTTAAGAGAGCATCGAGGGCAGAAGAAAGTTTGCAAAAGTATGCAAGTGCTTGTATTCATCTAGATTTTGTAAGAAAACAATACAACATTTGTGCTCAACAGATAACAGGATCTTGTATACAAGAGAGAAAAGCAAATAGTATGGAGAATCAAAAATTTGATTACTATAAAACTCATACAATAGATGGCGCTACCTCCCAGCCGTGCGCTCCTGTGTGAGAAGCTTCAATGGCATGTTGGAAACAGTAGAGGATGGAGGCTGGATGCTAAGGAATCAGGGTTGCTGTAGCCAGTGATGATGATGGGCTTCACGGGCTTGCTCTTATATAGCCACCTGTCGTAGTCGATTAGACCCAATTGGGTGACCAACCCAATCTGCCCAAAACGGTCGACTAAGGGTCGGTCCTGAAATAGGCCATCAACCACATGATAGAACCGTGGCATAAAATAGAGCAACTGACCTACAGACACCGTTCGGCCTAGAGCCATCCGGGATCATCTGAGGCTCCAAACGGGCCTTGCAACCCGAGAGTGGACTGCCCTGGGAAATGCTCCATCTACCCTCAGTGCGGTTAGTCATGGGATGCCTTTCCGCACTTGCATGTAGCCTAGTTGGCAGTGTGCCAACTTTATCTGAAGCCGTCTAGCCATCAGGTCACACATGGCTCCCATCTGGTGTCCAAACCAAGACCTATCGGATAACCGAGCTACTGAAATGCCTTCTCCTCATATCCCCTACAAGTAGAGTTAGCTGGTTTCTGCCTAGTTACATGAGAGTGGAGCATTGATATCTAACAGATTTGAGGTGCATACACAATATCTTTCAAGTGACTGCAGTGTACTTTGAAATCCGCAATTGATTTCAACCTTCGTAGCCCGAAAATGACAAAAAATATGTAATCAATGGGTCAAAATCAGTGCCTACATAATGGCAACCACCAAGAATAAAAACCATCGTAATTAACTTGGACTTTGTGTGTGTGAATCTTGGCTTCAGACTGGGTGCAATTTGGAACTTATACTATGCATGGCGTAGGTACTCTGAGATGGATCCAAAAAAGTATGTATGCATAATCCATGATAACATGGACCAAAAAAAGATGGCAATTCCAAGACTTTGCCTGAGGTCCAAGGACACCAATTTTGCATGGCAATTATAGGTTTCACTCACTGGAATGATTACCCATGGTGTGTGGGTCTCAACAGCGGTGACTCACATGTCAGGATGTTGAAGAGATGCCGATGGAGCCTCCACTCCAAGCTACTCCTTGTGAGAGCAATGCAAGGCATGAGTCATCCTCAAGTGTCACTCAAGCGGCCTCCGGATTGTTGTTGCAATGTGTTTCCACATGAGAAAGAGGGAAGGGGGAGAGGGGATAAGGGTGGGGAGAAGGGAGGGAGAAGGAGAAGGGAAGAGGAGAGTGAGTGGTCGGCGTTGCTCTTGCTCCTGGATGGATGCCAATGGTGATTGTTTTGTCACCTTGGAGATCTTTGATGAGGATGGGCTCCTCCTGAACCCGTTTGCCCTTGTTTTGAGAATCCGCCCTACTGGAGTCACAGTTGTTGGTGCATGAATTCTTGCATCTAGTAGTCCTCATATTGTGCGAGTAGCTGACTTGAGTCCACTTGCACATGACTGACCAGAGTGGCATTGGGCATTGTCCTCGCTCACTTGGGCTTGACCTCTGTCTCATCGGGCTCTGTCTGTGATGGCCCTGTGGTAGATTTTTTGGCTAGCCCAAAGCCGACTGGTGGATGCTACTACTACAAGCGGCATGTATAGCATGGGATTGCTGATTACTTCCCCGTGTGTCTTGAGGTCATCCCTCATTTGGCTGTAGAAGTAGTCTACCCAATTTGTATCATGGGGCTCCACCAAGTGCAACATGATATTTAGCATGACAGTGGTCCATGTGCTTGACTTGCATGAGCCATTGCAAGGCTCTTACTGGTCTTTCCACCTTGGGCTTGTGAATGGCAGTGAACTGGAGTCATCCCTTGCTCTTCTAGCAGTCATAGTGACAGACCTTGGTGAGGGCATCCAGCTTCTTCGTGGAGTGCTTCTTGCCAATGACCGGCATGTATAGCATGGGATTGCTGATTACTTCCCCGTGTGTCTGGTCATCCCTCATTTGGCTGCAGAAGTAGTCTACCCAATTTGTATCATGGGGCTCCACCAAGTGCAACATGATATTTAGCATGACAGTGGTCCATGTGCTTGACTTGCATGAGCCATTGCAAGGCTCTTACTGGTCTTTCCACCTTGGGCTTGTGAATGGCAGTGAACTGGAGTCATCCCTTGCTCTTCTAGCAGTCATAGTGACAGACCTTGGTGAGGGCATCCAGCTTCTTCGTGGAGTGCTTCTTGCCAATGACCGGCATGTATAGCATGGGATTGCTGATTACTTCCCCGTGTGTCTGGTCATCCCTCATTTGGCTGCAGAAGTAGTCTACCCAATTTGTATCATGGGGCTCCACCAAGTGCAACATGATATTTAGCACGACAGTGGTCCATGTGCTTGACTTGCATGAGCCATTGCAAGGCTCTTGCTGGTCTTTCCACCTTGGGCTTGTGAATGGCAGTGAACTGGAGTCATCCCTTGCTCTTCTAGCAGTCATAGTGACAGAGCTTGGTGAGGGCATCTAGCTTCTTCGTGGAGTGCTTCTCGCCAATGACCGGCAAGTTGAAGGCTGCCCGTACCACGTCCTTATTGATTTGGTAGTGGTGGGGATTGCATGCTACATCTCGTAGGATGCCGATGTTGGTGTTGCTGTTGTATGCCTGGAGGAATTCTGCCAACTTCATGTCCAAGTGACATGGGAGATGGTTCACCACTCTGCTCAATCCAACAACTCTGCCTTCTCCACCTTTGGCTGCTTTAGGGCTACATAGGCAGCCATGGTATGGTAGTGGAGGGTGTAGTCACGACCCTCGCCGGTGAAGCATGAATGCATGATGCATGCATCTAGTTCTTGGAGCCATGCTTCTCCAAGTGGTGAGTGTGATTGGGAGTGCACGACCTTGTACTCACCTGCTGATGGTGTCGAGTTGCACTTTCTTGATCTTGAGGGGGATGTACCAGCTGCTATTTTACCCTCTTGAGTGGCCTACTTAGACACTTCTTCTTCCCCTTGCAAATCTTCTATAGGGATCTCAAAAGGCATGTAGATCGTGGCAGACAGAGTGCTTTGGGAATTTGAGGGGCTAGTGGCTTGTGGGATAGGGCAGGGTTGGAGTCCCAAGTCCACTTCGAACTCACATAACTCATGTTCAGGATCCATCGGAAAGAGTGATGGTAGTTGAGTGATGAGGGAGTCAGTGGACGAGGAAGATCGAGAGGACATAAATAGGCTTTTCTAGATGGCAATGGAAGGGGGCAAGAAGATGTGAGAATTTTGGGCAAATTTTGCAAGAGTTTGGGGGCAACTGCTATGGTGACGACTCGGCTAGATAAGGCCTGTTTATATAGATTTTGCATCCCCACGGCCGGCGAGATCTTTCTATGGTGACAGTCGGTGGGGTAAGTTGATGGCGATGGTTGGTGCAATACTGCTTGGGTGACAGCCATTGTGTCTGGTGATGGCAACGGTCGGCGGGATACTTCTTTGACAATGACTGGCGGGATAATCGATGGCACAACGGTTGGTGGGATTTTAGGAGGGTGACGGTCGACGGGATACTTCTATGGCAATGACCAATGGGATACTCAATGGCAATGGTCGGTGGGATATTGACTATGTAAAGAAGTCAAAGGCAGAGAGATAGAGAGAGGGGGAGGTGAGAAGGTGGGGTGTGAAGGTGAGTGGGAGAGTGAGTGAGTAGAGTGAATTTGTGTAGTGTGAGATTGATTGTGAGGCCAGTGTGCAAGATGGTGAACAAATGCAAAAATGGACATATTGGCCCTAATCACCTAGTGCTGACCACGGATGTGTGCATGCGTGTTTGTGTTCGATAGTGACTCGTGGGCTGTAGGTGCGTGGGGTGAGATGCCTACTGTACTGACTCACCTAGACCTAGACTTGATGATTATGAGACAAATGGAGTGTGGGCAGGTGCCGTGCTACTACATAGCATGTTAAAAGCCACGTAGAGTAAGAGTCCAGCTTCTGTTTTACCTTGGTTGCCAGTAGCACATTGGCGCTATGCCTCGTTGTTGTGGCATGGTCCATTTTCTTGGGGGAAGTGGGTTCTTGTGTGATCGCCCTTGACATAGACCCTTGCTTTTGCGAGTGGGTCAGTACCATTGTAGGTGGTACGATTGTAGATACTTTGGAGGGTTTTCCTTTGGAGTCAGAGTGAGGTTCTTCTATAACACCTCACAGGGCAGGGGTCGGTCCTTGCGTTGCTCCTTGGTTGTCCTTGGCATCATTTGTGTTGAATCAGACTACTCACAGTAACAGTGCATACTTGGCAACTTGGAGATGTTTTGCTGCATTTGGTTTGTCGGTAGGTTCTTGTGGTGCTACATCTTGGATCGACACAGGTTCTTCTGTTGCTGCCTTCGAAACCTTCGCTGCTTGTACCCTTGCCTTCAGAATCCAAGCGACCTTCTTGCCTCGGCCGCCCAAGTGGTTGGTGTTGACCAAGATCTTGGGAGGAGGTGGCAGTGGATGAGGTGGATTGGAGCTTGGGCCTCGAAGCGCGCGCTGGCGGTGTGGTCTTCTTCTTGTAATGGATGGTTTTGGAAGAGACGTCCTTGAGGCAACTGGGGCCTTCTACACTACTCGGGCTTCCTCTGAGCGTCGGGTCTGATTGAAGTGTAATTGGGCATAGAGGATAGCCTCTTGTACTTGCTACTCCACAAATTTCCTAAGCGGAGGATGGTGGTGGTGGTGGAGTGGGAAATGGCACTGGTTTACCACCACCACGATGGCTGGCTTTCTTTTCCCTTTGAGGTGGGACTTTTATTGGGCTGTTGGAGGTGGCTGGGGCTTCCGGCCTGCCCTCTTGTGTAGCTTCACTATCGTGGGCCAGTGAGGGTGGAACTGAAGAAGTAGGACTTGGTCCACATAGCGGGACTACCGCCGTTCTATCACCATTGGTGAGTGAAGCGGCCCGGGTGTGCCAATCAATTTGATAGTTCACGGCATAGCACCAGGTCCTTTCCAATATAATCTATTTGTAAGTTGCTTCTATGGGGAGAACATAAAATCGTATATCCACTGCATGGCAAACAACCGTTAGACTTAAATTCACAAAACCCAAAGTTTGTAGGAGTTGGCCATTTATAGCTCTTACTGAAGTGACAGTGAGGGTTAGAGGTACCTGTAGGTTTTCCCATAGCTCACGGGAGATGAAGTTGTGACTCGCTCTTGGATCTATGAATGCTTTGATGCTCATGTGTGGAACCTATAGTTGAACAAGCAACCTAGCTGGATCCACTATTAGATCACCCATTAGTTCCACTTGTTCAGTCGTTGCCTTAAGTAGTGTCATTTGCTTACGCTATCGGAGCTTAGCATTACAAATTTTGGCTTCTTCAATGGCCTGGCGTTTCATCCTGGCCACCTCGACCTTGAGTTCTTTTTCTCTATGCACAGCTTGGTGGAGAGAGTGAGTGGCCTATAGTCTCTTTTTCATCTTCTCCTGTTAAGGTAGCCATCCATTTCTATCCCATCAAGGGTGGCTACTCGGCACGACCCTTGGGGAGTGATCTCATCCACACGATAGGGACCCATACCTTGGTACTTTAGCTTGCATTTAGTATTACGGATGCTATATAGGAGTGCCAAATCTCCTTTTGCTAGGTCCTTGTTCTCAAGGTTGCAGTCAAACCAATTTTTACATTGGGCCTTTTCTACCCAGAGAGAGTAGGCTGCATGCAATCTTGTCTCTTCTAACATTTCGAGGTCAACTAGTAGTTTTGTAAATACGTTCTCTGTGAGTCTTTCCTTAGCAGTAGTAAGACGAAGGCTAGGCACTACATACTCCATTGATATCACTGCCTCCACCCTGAAGGCTAGGCTAAAGGGGGTACAATGCATGGCCACTTTGTAGGAGGTTCTATAGGCCCATAATGCTACTATGGGCTTATGCTCCAAGTCGGTACGACTAGCTTCTATTGTGCAGATGATGATTGTATAGCACACATTTTATTGGAGCTCTCAACCGAGCCATTTGTCCCAGTATAAGGGCCATTTCTCCAAGACAAGCTTGAGGTACTTCAGGTCGTCATCCCACTTCGAGTTCACGTAGATGTCATCCAAGAAGACTTCCACAAAGTCTCTCAGATACTCTTTGAATACTGTGATCATCATCCATTGGAAGGTACCAGGGGTATTGGTTAATTCGAATATCATCACCCTGGCTGCATACACACCCCATTCGGTTGCGAAGGCGGTTTTATGTTAATCTTGCGGGGCAATCGACACTTGAAGGTAACCTAAAAATCCTTCTAGGAAGCTATATGCTTCCTTTCTGACCACCCTCTCTAAAACATGTTCTGTGAATGGCAAGGGGTAGTGGTCACATCTAGTGGTAGCATTAACCTTTTTCAAATCCACGCATACTCTAATTTTTTCATTTTTCTTTAGGACTATTACGATAGATGATACCCAATCCATATGTTCAATCTCATAGATGAATCCTGCATCTATGAGTTTCTGGATTTCTTCCCTCACTATGAGTGCATATTTGGGATTCATAGGGTAGGGGCATTGACGTATCGGCCTGGCATCGTCTACCATGGGGATTGTGTGCTACACTACTTCGGCAGGCACTCCCTTCATGTCAGTGTACTTCCAAGCCATGCAATCCTTGTACTCTTGTAGGAGAGCTATTAAGGCATTCTCATTGTTGGGGGTGAGATCATCGGTGATGAATACGGGTTGGGGGTCTTGTCAGGGCTAGGTTTACCTCCTTGACCAGGGCTAGCATACCCTTGAGAGCATTCGTCTTCCCGAGACTTTTGGCTTGTTGGTATAAGATCTTGCGATCTTGAATCATTTAGGCCTTGTAATGGGCTGGTACTTGTCGTAGGTCCTCTTTTTCTTCAGTTTCCTCCTTTATTTCTACCGGGGTAGTGGTCCTTTTGGACTTAGCCATGCTTTTGGATATAGGGGATTTGGGACTTGAAGGGGTCTCTTCCATTGTGCTTATAGAGCTGACGGGGGAAGTTTTCTTACTCACCCTGGTTCCCCAATTGGAGGAGAATTCTTGGTGAGCGGTCATAGCACCTACGTAAGACAGCCAGTGGAGATCTGATTTTACCCTCACAATTCCCTTGCTTACCTCTTATGGTTTGAGCATGTTAAACATTCTCAGAGGAACCACCGAGGTCAGGCCCTTGAGCTTTGGAGTGGTGATATGAAACCCTACTCTTTCTGGGACATCTATATTGGCTAAGATGTGCATCCAGTTCTGTGAGAATTCTGGCTTGGGGAGAGGTGCATACCAGAAGTCATTAGACTCATTCACATCCTATTCCCTGTCACAGGGTTGGAATAGCTTCACGGAAGAATAGTATCCAACCCTCTGCTGGCCTTGAGCCAATGCTTGAACTTCTCTTGGCAGTCCCATACCAAAAGTTATGGGCATCTTTTACGTATTGCTTTTCTAGGATTGGGTTAGGATAGGTCTCCTTATAGGAGGGCGAGGGTGCTAGGCCTTGGGCCCGCACTAGATTGTTTACCTCTGGACTTGGAGGCACTTCAAGGTCACCCTAGGTGGAAGCTTGTTTGAAAGCAGAGGAGGTGGCAAGGGTAGCTGTCTCCTCATCAGAAGAACTGTCTTGGATGAGCACTTGATTGGAGCTATCACCTACCCAAATGGCCTCCTTGGATTGGGTTAGGGGATGTGTGTGGAGGATTCTCGAGGCCAGGCGACAGGGACTTTACCCTTCCCTGTGAGCTTCCTCATCGCTTTGCCTAATGCCTTGGCTTGCATCCTTGTGATGACTTGTAGGGATTGCTTGATTTAGCTCCATGGCTGAGTCAATTGAACTATGACTCGAAAGTCCTCTGAATAATTTTGCTAGCCTTCCATGAGGAGTAAGTATTGTGATAGATCACAACTATATGCATATACTATGTTTTCCAATTCTCATAATCAAAGATTGGTTTTGTAGTGGGCACTAGAGTTTGCTCGCACTGGATATCTAAAGTAGGCATTGTTACCTAGCAAACTCGGTGCAAGGTGACCATGGCAATGTATCAGTGTAAGTCTAAATAATTTATTGTGGGATAGGAGAGAGAGAGAGAGAGAGAGAGAGAGAGAGATGACTATAAATTGGCATGCAGATCGATAAGAAAACTTGTAAGTGCTTTAGAGTGCATCCCCCAAAAGATGTACATTTTTTGAGAACATCACGACAATAAGAGTTAAATGTCCACTTCAACAAGATGGTTTCAATTTTGCGGTAGGAGAATAGTCCCAAATGCCAAATTGTTGTTGCACAAAATTTTTAATTTGCCAAGGGAACATGTATGTATAAGTGTTTTTAATGATGTATATAACTTTCATTTCTAATTGTATATGCTCTTACTTTTTATTTTGCATTTCGTGTAGCTTCTACGATTAAGGTTCTACTTTGAACTAGATGTGGAGCTATTTAGAGAATAGTGCATTGATGATACTATCAACAAAGTCCAAATTTGCCCAGTCGATGCCCCTCCTGATTGGGTACCCCGTCCTCTACAACTCCGACCCGTTCAATTTTGAAAGGAAATTTGGTGAAAATTTTGTATACATACCTTCTAACTAGTCTCCACCGGTCGTCTGTTTAGAGATGATTGGCATTGTACAATATTTCTCAAAGTAAATGCATTCTTTACACGTCTCTATGTATCTTGCTTTATCTTTTAATTTCATATTTCTCAATGTAACTGCAGTTGTTTATATATATATATGTATATATAGATATATATCCACTATTAAAACATTTCCAAAGTGTATATACAGATATATATCTCCAATATTAAAACATTTCCAAAGTGATTGAAGTGATGTTTTCTCAACTATGTGACCCATTTGTCTCTGCAATTGTTCAAGATCTAAAAAAACATTATTTCAAGCATTATATGTAGTGCTTCCCTTTTCACTTTCATATACACTTGTGATATGAAAGTATTGTTCGATGAACTTATCAATTTCTTGGTTGAGATGACCTCGTTCCTTCCACACTTGTGTTGGTGTTGGTAACAACTCACGTTTTATCCATTGATCTTTTAATGTTGATGACACAACTCTAAATATTGAAGCATATCCTTTCTAGTCACTCCGCTCACATCAAGATCCTCTTGAATTTTTGTGACATCAGATTTACTTTCCAATACAAAGTCTTCAAGGACTTCACATTTTACCTCCTTAAACTTTTGTTCCTCCATCATGTTCTTTGCAACAATAGTGGAGACTAAACCCTTCATTTGTTTGATGAGAATTAAATTAGGATCAATGTTTTCTTTCTAAGGTCCCAAAATTTCCCTGCAACAAGTACACTTTGCAATATCATAGATTTTCTTGCAAGACAGATAGTGCTCTTGATAGGCCAAGGACCATAATGTGAGAAAAAAGATTTTGATTAAATTGAGTTGAAGATTTGAAATAAAGTGGTCATATAATGCTAATGAGAGAGTCTCTATGATGATGGTAGGACTTAGTATGGCAGGAGAATGCTCCGAGTCTGGATAGTGTCCTTTGACAGGCCAAGGACCATAATGGTAGATGAAAGGACAAAATATTGGACAATCCGAAAGCCACTTGTGGTCTGCATACCACGCTCACTATAAAAGAAGGTATGCTTGTTGAGCTATGTTCAGGAAACATCAACCAATAGGATGGGCTAGTCAATGGACTTGATGGGAGTTTTCATGGGGTCTTCAACCCATATGGAAAAGAACATAGTATGGATTTTATTCCCTTCCAAAGAAATAGGAATGCAGTCAAGGTCAAACCTTGCATCGTTGTTGATTGGACACCAATCTTAAGAATCACAAAAGAGGTGCAGATAGGGCCATCTAGAACAAACATTCTTACTCGAGAGAAATTTCCCATTCAACCAGCTGCTGCAAGAACCATTCAAAGAGTGCAAGGACTTACATTGCAAAAACTTGCATTCTTGCCAAAAGGGGTGCATGGACATGGCTTGGCCTACATAACCGTGTCATACGTTAAAGGGATAGAGAGCTTGTACCTATTTGAACCACTTCAAAATGACAACTTTCACATCGATAATGACGTACACAACAAAATAACAAGGCTCATTGAGAAAAGCCCCAACAACATTACGAAAAAAGGGAGCTCATTTTGGGGCCCTGTAAGAAATTCGCTATTTTCTCTTTTATCTCTCTTCTAAAATGTGGAGAAAGCAATGAAATATAGAGATATGTTAGTTCAAGACTACAGGTGTGTCAATCCAGAGAGGAATAAAGAAGTCCTTTCAAATAATTGAGAAGACCTTCCATTAAACTCTCCATATAGATTCTGCATCTTTTGACATCATTCCAAAGGCCTCTCATAAAGAACCCATCACACCATCACTAATCTATTTTTTTCCAAATATTTGAATGGTTACCACAAAATATTAGATGAGTTTTATAGAAAGCAGACAAGATGAAGAACCAACCCTCATGAAATGGCTGCGTGCAACCATACTGTTGAAGAAGAACCTCAAAAGAAGTAACTACACCATTTGCACATTGATTTAGAAGAACAATATGCACCACTACAAAAAAGAGGAAAGGTCATATCAACTTATGGTGCGATGGACAGATTTACCCAAAATGTCCATTGAGAGATTTGAGCCCTCCATTTTCTAATTCAACAATGCTATTGAAGTTTGTGGGTTACGGGAAAAATGGAATGTATGGATACATTTCAACTCAACATTCAACTGTGGAAATGTGCAAGACATTGTATGTCCAAGAAAGAATGGAGAATGAACAAGAAATGTTGATAAATTCAGACTTAAAAGAGCAGCTGCAAAGGGAAATTGAAGAGCATTCAAAGACAAAGAATGAGCTATGACGAGCAAGAATGAAGAGCATGGTTCTTAGAGACACACAACAAAGCAAGAGAATTCGAAACATTGAGGACTTGAAAGCTAGCACTGGAGGATGTAAGCACAGAGTACAGAAAGCAAGGTAAGAGTACATCTTGTTTAGCCATTGTATTTGTATATTTGAAAACTTTCGCCAAGATTTTATATTAATATATAGGCATAGCTTCAATAAAAACATCCTGGGTGCACATGATATAGCTACCTATACACTAAGTTGTATTGAACATAAACATGAAGATATACATGTGCAAACCTCTTAGGGTTTGCCCCTAATGCCCTAGAGGTATGGTGCAATTTACACCATCCTCAACACCCCCTTTTAAATTGCACTGGGTAAGTAGAGGGTGCATGTACAAGACCTATTTGTGGATTTCGTTTGGTGCATATGGTAGCATCCAAAACTGAAAGAAATCATAGTATGTGTGTATGTGAGCACAATGACTACGTAATAGAAGCATGTACAATGAGTACAACTTAGGAGATCATGTACATATCGTGGCTTTCCCTCTCTTAAGTTGTGGGTCATCCTTCTTATTTGGGAATAAAACTCAGAAGATAGGCTGAAAGGAAGATGAAGGAAATATGTAGAAAGTGAATTCCACCTAAATCAAAGACTGGTCAATCAAAATATGAATGCATGTATGGCTATGTGTTGAACATGTCATGTGTCATCAGGGAATGTGCAACTGCTCTATGGAAGAGGCATCTAGATGTGAAGCTAGTCAGTGTAGTCGCTCGTGAAGACATGATTCGGCAGGTTGTGACATACAAGGGCTTCATCAACACAAAAGGACTACCAACAATGGTAAGCGTATGTTGCAGTAGAACTATAATCTTTGTTGAATGATGCAGGGTAAAAGAAGACCGCATAGTCATATGGACAAGGTGATCCATGGGCTATAAATCTGGGGTTGAAGGTGCAAGTATGATACACTACTCTGTTGAAGAATAGGCCCATAGAACTGATAAGGTATGGTAACCTATCAAACATGTATGCTCAACTATCATGAGCTTTAAGGTCGTTTGATGTGTGCATGCCTAAACATCCATCAGCATGGGATGTAGCATCTGTCATAGGCTGAAGGTGGAGCTGACAGTATATAAAGGCCTAGAAGCCTGAAATACAACTGTGAAAACATAAGATGTCCTTGATGCATATGCGCTACCGAATGCTGATGTAGGGATTGATCTATAGTCGTGGATCCCACCACTAATCTACATCAAGTAAGGACTATATACGATAGCCATAATGAAAAAATACTTAGTGACCCCACATTGTGCTATGGTTGAACCTGATGATGTCCACTACACTAGGGTAGGACCACACTGATGCATAGGTATTCTCATGCTGCGGAATAATCTGCTAATCAAAAGAGGTGGTGATCACTGGATCCAAGGGTCGTGCAATGCGGCATGGCTGAGCCGATGTTGGAATGTCCTAAGAATTAATATGTTGATCTATACTATTCAAGGAAATTGTGTCCAAGGAGATGATGTGCTCCATGTCAGAGGTGAGGGCATCAGTGATGGTGGATGCTGGAATGGTATCACTTGAAGAGTTGGATGTGATGTAGCATAAATCTCTGCATGCAGCTAAGGATGTGAGTGCCTCGTACTGATGACTTACCTGAAACATTGCATGATCATAAACAATCTCCTGCTACATGTCTGTAGCATCTATGGCAAAAGATGGAGTCCAATCCATGCATGAAGATGATAGATGTGCATCATAAGAATCAAATTGTGTTGATGTGGATGGGACTGCCTCATAGTGAGGACTGCCTCGTACTGAGGACTTACCATCAAATTTTCATCATGCTGAGGGATTACTGCCAAATGTGTCTTGTACGAAGGGCTTACTGAGAACTATGCCTCTTGCTGACGGCTTACCAAGGAATTTGCATGATCAAAACACGTGGGCTGATCCATGCTAACATGTGGTAAATCTGCATCTTATCTATCAAGGCCAATGAGGCTCGAGCTAGCATCATACACTGGTACTTAACCTATGGCAATAAACGATGAAAGTAGGCTCTCTTTCCACTCAGATCTTGTTCGAAGTCATGATTGGTGTATCATCAACTATGTGATGTGGATAAGTCCATGCTAAAGGTGGTTTGGTGCTTTGTGCAAGAGGCTTACCCATGTATCGATGAGTATGTTTACCCATGAGAACACTATGAAATCTACCAAGTCATGTGAGAGCTACGATAAGCTAAGGATCAAGCTTGTAACATGATGATGACAATTGAGTGTTGGGATAGTCAAGGGGCTGTACAAGGATGATGTACATGTGCAAGAACCAATGCCAAAAATAGTCAACAAACGTGACTGTACATGGGTGGCATGTGTGTGCAAGATGTGCAACAATCCTGAATTTAGGAAGGAGAATTCTAGCAAGTGTCACATTGTGTGATGAACTACCGAATGCCAAGAGAACTGAGCTGGTGTCAGATGTGTGAATGTGTACACTGATGATAGAAGCAATGGGACTAACGCCACTGGGAACACATTGGGTAATGTGGCAATGGCTGACTTGGCTTGGTGGATTTGGATCTCCTCTTGGCAATGCTAGTTTACAGCTAGACTACACGTCAAATCACAAAATGCAGAAAATGAATTTTATTGTGTTCATTTTTAAGTGTTGGATGTGCTACAAGGGAACAAGAGAAGGGTCCAATGATGAGGAATCAATGATGCTGACCTATGGAAATGTTAAATGGTAGATTTTAGGTGCTCCAGCGTGTATAGTGTGAGCTAGTGGTGAGCAATTTTTCTTTTTAGAGTGCTGTAAAATTTTGCCTGGATCAAAAGTTATGGCTCCCAAAAGGATAGGCCCAAAAATGATGATGTGGCTTGTGGTGAGGTGGCAACTGGGTGCACATGCTATTACATAGTTGTGTCTATGAGTAGGCAAGTGTGCCTATAAGGCACTGATGACTCGTCAACTGATGTGGCTACTGATGAGGTGTCACTGGTGACACATGTCATATGACATTGTAGTCATGATGATGTGGCCTAACGGGTGTGATGTGTCAAGGTGCTACCGTGGCACAATAGCTAGATTGTTGACGTGGTAGTTGTTAGGGCCTAATACCACATGGGTTTAGCCCTAAGTGGGGATGCCAAGAGGTGTGTGCACATGGGGATACCAAGAGGGACATGTGTGGGCAATGAAGGGGCATAGACCTCTCTATATATGTATGCATGCAATGAAAGAGCAACGTGTGAGTTAGTTACCATTCTTCTTCATTCTTGTTTCATGTCTTCTTGTTCTTGCTGTTTTGAGAGTCTCTCATGGATTCATTCCCTATAGGGGCTGTTAGGGCCTCTACACATGGCGACCACAATAATATGAGCTTGTCTTTGGTTGAATTCCACAAGATTATTCTGCATTTCCTACATCGAGACACAACAATTGATGAGCCTGTGAACCTTTGATCTATGCCAAAGGAGGCAATAGCGATTGTATGTGCTTCTGTGAACATTCTCTTTATATCCAGCTCGTCAAATTGTCCAAGAGGCAATAGCCAAGAAATAATGACCAGCAATGGCCGATTATCACCTTGACGTCCAAGAGGCAGCAGGAATTGATGCCCTGCAAGGGAGCATTTGTGGTCAAGTCCTGTGAACTACATGCGAGGTCATACTCTTGTAAGCTTACGAGCATGGTGCAGCCTCTTGTTGTTGTGGATGCTGTGCTATGCCACTCCTTGCAGAGATAGAGTGAGCCATTATGGGCCTTGTTGCAGTTGAATTGCGATGAGGATCCGAGTGCAGTTCTTCAAGTGGCGAGCCATAAGGTGGTTGTGTGGCTGATGTGGATGCATTGTTGTTGCAGTCTAGTTCTGATTGCAGTAGAGTAGATTGCAAATGTGGCTACGGAGTGGACGCCCTTTCGGAGTCCTTATGGATTACCGTCTTCCATTACAGGTTCCTAGCTATATGCACAGCTGATTATGCCCAATTTTGATGTGCTCCTATGGAGAAAGAAGCATCTTTCCACAACATTTCTTGCAAGGGCTACCTAGTCTAGCCAAGACGAGTGTGGATGGCTACATGGGATGATCACCAATGACTTATTCCAAACTTCCACGAGCTGTTAAGGGTGTGCGGATGGCTAAAGAAAAAGTTGTTGAGGAGATCAAGAAACCATCTGGTTTTATGGTGAGTGGACTATGCTTCTAGTACTTACAGAGCATCCTATGTGGCGAGTAATTGCGAAGCCTACAGTAGTGCGAAGCATCCCTGTGTGGGGAGGCTAGTCTAATTGCAGAACTACGGATATTTTTAGAAAGCCAATCTAGTTTTAATCGCCGATGGAACTATTATCTACATTCTGTGCATGTTCCATTTTTCTGTTAAATTACACGGTGCAGCGGAACAAAACTAAATAAAGAATAGAGAGTACACAGCAAACTGGAGATGAACAAAATTTTCTTTGAATACTGATGTAGTACAGATGATGGCTCTATCCACCTGTGTGCTCCCACAGTGGAGCTTAGATTATGATCTAGACAGATACTAGTGAAGAGCTACTAGCTCGAAGATCTCTGTTGGAAGATTTGATTTGGTACAATGGACTGGGAAGGTTGCCTCTTTATAGCTTTGAGGGCGGTAGTGGGATCAACATAGTCGGTGGAACTGACCAGCCAACCTAGTCGGTGAAGCCAACCAGTCAACCTAGTCGGTTCCAAACCTAATCGGTGGAACCGACCCTCTCGGAGCATTTTCTCATGTAGCATTGCCTTTGCTGCATCGGTAGCTTTCTCTTGTAGAAAAGACACCTTCTTATCATATTGCTCAAAAATTTGTTTGAGGGTAGATGTCATCAGGTACATTGCAACTCTAGGGGATTGAGCTAACAATTTGGATTTGCCATCCATGCAATTCTTCAAGTTAACCATCACACTCTTGGATTTTGCCCTTGAGAAAGAGACTTCATGTCCTTTCAGTTGCTCTACTATTGCTTGAACATGCCAGAACTTCACAGTTCCTCTGGTATCAGGAAAGTAGTTTATTATGTTCTTCAGCACATCTTGGAGGACTATTGGCAAGTGAGAAAGATTGACTTCACCATCTGCACTAATCTGAGCAGTGGTATATACATGTCAGAACTTCACGGTTCCTCTCATATTAGGAAAGTAGTGCATTGTCTTGTTTGGCACATCCCATGGAATATTCAAGGAATATTCCCTATACCATCGCCTTGGGGGCTCTCGCCCTTGAACCCCCACCAAGGGGGCTGCTGGCCCCCTTGGGACCCCTCAGCTGGGGGCCAGCTGGCCCCCAAGCCCCAACAAGAATAAGGGGCTCCCATGCAATCACCTTTCTACCATCAACGGTCTCTTTCATAGACCTCATCTGACGTGCAAGTCACGATCCATCTAGTGTCTCAGGCTCACACATGGCTTCTCCTCATATGAGGGCCTTACAACTTGAGCACCTTAGACCGCTAGTGGTTACCAGGAGGGTAGGGCATTAAGCATATCTAACAAAAGCTCATGAATAGAACAGAGTTTTTTTGTGGTGATGTGATGTGGCACGTGCTCGACTTGGCACATCATGCTCTGCACATTATTATGTGAAGCATACAGCAAGCAATGATTATCAACTTGACTGCAATCAGCACCATGATGCAAATGGTTATGAAGTTGTTGTAAATGAATAGGAGAGGGAGAAAGTTGTGCATGCAACAGCAAAGGCTAGAACTTATGCTCAAAATGCAAATGGTGTCCCCGTTGCAATAACGGAATATATTGTGTGGTATTCTGGAGGAAGAAGTTATCTAGTTGTGGTATCTTGATTGTGGAATGCTATTGTGGATGTTGTGGTCTTGAATCTGCCAAAAATCAAATCCCAGTAAGAGCTACTAGTGATAGGAGCGATGCTAGAAGGAAGATTACAACAGGCTAGACCAAATACCGCATGTGAGGAGCCTAATGCAAATCAGAAGCAGCAGGTTACAGCAGACGGAGTCCATCTCAGAGTGCACATGGAGATTCTCTTCTTGTAAAATCAATCCAGCATTTTAATAAAAAAATTGAATTTCTTGTGCCATTTTCTATCTGCTGATACTTGCATAAGAATACATCTAAGTTTTTCTTCCACTAGCCAAGAAGATGCAGTGTCCAAGAGATGGAGGCAAATGCGGGATGGGGACCTACCAGTAAGAGATTGGATATAGCACCTAGATCCAGGCATTTGATTCATGGAAGGGTGTTGTCTCTTTCCTATGGCCTCTATAGGAAGAGCAGGGTATTCTCAGTATGCAGGGTTCCAAGGCTTTTTGTCACCTATAGATATATCAGGGTTGTCATTTGTAGTATACATGTAGCTTAGGACCTTGAGTCGTATTCCAGTGAGAGACGTAGGCTTAAGTGTGGTAAGCAAACATAGTGTATGCATGTGTAAAAGGAACGTGTATCATCATGGTTGAGGTAATGAAGTCTTTCGTCTTCATTAGGGGCTGTAGGGTCTAGGAGGATTTTAAGGGTTAGAAGGAGGTTCTAGGATTTAGAAGAGGTTCCAGGGTTAGGAGTTCCAAGGTTTAAAAGGAGTTCCAAGGTTTAGAAGGAGGTTCCAAGGTTTAGTAGGATTTCCAAGGTTTAGAAGGAGGTTCCAAAGTTTAGACAGAGGTTCCAGAGTTTAGAAGAGGTTCCAAGGTTCAGGGTAGAGTACATGGTGGAGAACTCATCTCCCTTGTAGATCATGGAGGTTAAGGGTTGAGGAACTAAGGGTTTAGGGGGAGCATAGGAGTGGGAGGGGAAGAAGGTGTAAGAGCATGGGGGAAAGAAGAGAGAGGAGGGAGGAGGAGGAGGAGGAGGAGGAGCAGGAGAAGGGAGGAGGAGGGAGGAGGAGGGAGGAGGAGGAGAAAGAGGGAGGAGGAGGAGGGAGGAGGAGGAGGAGAAGGGAGGAGGAGCAGGGAGGAGGAGAGGGAGAGGATGGGTTGCAAGGTTGAAGGAGAGGGGAGGAGGAGTTGCAAGGTTAGGACGTGCAAGGAAGCATGGACACTTGAGACAATTGCTTAGAATACCAAAGTAGAACTCAATACAATGCCCTAAAGAGTGTGGGCTTCATTCCATTACGGGGTATTTAGAGGAGTTGCAAGGTTAGGACGTGCAAGGAAGCATGGACACTTGAGACAATTGCTTAGAATACCAAAGTAGAACTCAATACAATGCCCTAAAGAGTGTGGGCTTCATTCCATTACGGGGTATTTATACAAGTTGGAGAGCTTCTCTCTCTGCATATAGGAATCATAAGACATTCTCTCTCTACACGTAGAACCTGCATATAGAAGTTGCATGTAAAACTCGCATGTAGAGCTCACATGTAGGAGTTGCATGTAGAACTTGCATGTAGAACTCGAATGTAGGAGTTGCATGTAGGAGTTGCATTATGTAGAACTCACATATAGGAGTTGCATGTAGGAGTTGCATGTAGAACTCGCATGTAGAACTCGCATGTAGGAGTTGCATGTAAGAATCGTATGTAGAACTTGCATGTAGAGCATGCAAGTTGGATTTCTAAGAGGGATTATTTCTAGCCTTATGCAAGTACAAGCAGAGCTTTGTCGCTACTCTACACACACATCTACACACACATTCTGTTCTACCTAAGTCCATGTTGGCACAAAGACAACCTGCCAAGGATTTTAGGCTCTCATGCGAACTGCCTAGACCCCTTTACTCTAAGTAAGATGTTGCTTCCTGGGAGAGATCATAAGTCGATGTGGGTGGCTAAACAAGTTTCAGTGATTGGACCCCGTCAATGGCTATGTAGGCTGGTGGTGACTAGGGTGGCATTTGTTCTTCTTGGTCATGCATTGAATCTTCTTCGGAGCTATCGCTCTAGACCACAAATGCCTGTGGTCGCCGTGGTGGAGAGGATGTAGATGGCTGCGACATCTGGAGGGGGTCTCATGATTGAGGCAATGGGCTCTTTTTGTGCATTCTCTTTAGTGGCGGCATCATTTCTGAACCTGCATCCTTGTGGTGTACCATTGATCATTAGATTGGTTGGCATGCAGGTATGACCTTTCTGTGTGTTTGTGAGAGATCTTATTTTTATACATGCTTTTAGTGTGTAGAATGAAAGTGTCTGGCATAATTATTCATGCAATCATCTATGTGTCTAAGTGAAAGCGTGTGAGTGCATGTGACCTAGTAGCTAGGTATGGACTAACTATATGCTTCTTTTGTTGCTGGGATTTTCATAGGGCAGCTAGAACTCAAGCTTCACTTCTAAGCCCTAGGTTAAAATCGATTGATGCTACCTATATGTGCGAAGACGTATATATGCAAGTGAGTGATACAATCTAATCCTAACTAAGGAAGACTTGGTTTTCCAAATATTCATTTTTGTCAGGGATGGCTTGCGTGTTGAAGTAGTAGTGCTTCAATCGGCTCCCGTTTATTGTTGTGTTGAATTGGACTCCATCCAATGTTTCTAGTAGCACAGCTCCGATGGGATTCATCTTTTGTACTTGGTATGGTCCTTGACCTAGATACTTCAGTTTCCCCTTGTGTACTTTGGCATTGTATAACAGGACTAAGTCACCTTCCTTGATGTCTTTAGCTTTAAGATTTCTGTCAAACCATGCCTTTCTTCTATGTTTTTCTGTTGTCATGGCATGGTAGGCAAGTAGTCTTGTTTTTGTATGCTTCTCCAACTGATAGACTCTTTCTTTCAAGGATTCATGATCTCCCATGCGCTCCTGTACTGCTATGGATAGGCTTGGTATTACAAATTCTAGTGGAACCATAGCTTCAAGGTCGTACACCAATTGAAAAGGTGTGTTCCCTGTACTAACCTTGAGTATGGTTCTGTATGCCCATAAGGCTGCATTTAGTTTCGTTGCCCAATCAGATCACTGTGGTTCTACTACCTTGGTGAGGATAATGCATATTATTTTGTTGGTGGATTCAGCCTATCCATTCCCTTGGGGGTAGTAGGGTGTCCTTTTCTATGGATTACCATAAAGCCAGACAAGAGTTCTTGGATTACCTCATTGACAAAATGTGTGCCTCTTATTGGGATATCTCAAGGTGTATGCCCCAGGCACACCTTGAGTTCTATGTGTGTGTGCTAGAGTCACAGTTAGGTGCCCATAAGCACTGTTAGGTGGTAGATGCCACATAGGATGATTGAGAGATTCTAGGAGCTGATTGAGGAGATGATTGTGGAGCTCAGAGGTCATCAGTGATGTCAGTGATCATGTAAGAGGTGCCTACATAAGGATCTCACCTTTCTTCATTCAATAATAAAGAATTCTCATTTTGTGTTCACTTCATGCTTTCGCTTCAACTCCTCAATACCTCTATCCGACAATTTCAATGGGACATCCAAATCGGGTGATCACATTTTCATATAAGAATCTTGCTGTGTGCATCTGGCATCTGCCTTTTTGACTGCTTTAGCTTCAGCCCATCTTGTAAAGTAATCAGTGGCCACAATGATGTAGCATGCCTGTGTTCCTTTTGCTGCGGGATGGATGGGATCCACATAGTCAATCCCCCATTTTTCAAATGGTTTTTGTGCAACAACTGTTGTTATAGGATTGAAGTCTTTGTGTTGTGGTTTAGTAGTCTATTGGCATATATCACAACCTTTTACATATTTATAGGCATCTGCCCGTAGTGCTAGCCACCAGTAGCTTGCGAGGAGAACTTTTCTTGATGTGGCTTCCCCTTGGAAGTGTCCTCCTACAATGCCTTCATGGACTTCACTTAGGATTGGCATGATCTCATGAGGCATTACACATCTTCTTAATACCCGATCCTTGCCCATCTTGTACAGTTGACCTGCAATGATGAGTTAATAGGGTGCAGCCTTTAGAATTAGTTTTCTGACATCTACTGATTTCATTTCAAGGGTTGGTCTTCCTATCATTAAGTACCCAATGATATCTCCACACCACTCTAGAACATAATCTATTTGAAATAGTGTGGCATCTGGTAAGTCATCTTCTACTCTAGTGGTTTCTTCTCCCAACTTGACACGAGACATGTGATCGGCAATGTAGTGTTGGACACCTTTGCAGACCACTATTTTGAAGTTTAATTCATGAAGCAAGAGGAGCCATCTAGTTATTCTTCCTATTGTACATGGACGGTTCACAAGATAAAGCAATGCTTGATGGTTGGTGTAGAAGACAAAATCATTTGCCAGTAGATAGTGCCAAAATTTCTTTACACTATACACCATTGCTAGGGCTTCTCTTTCTGTTGTGGTATAGTTGATCTCTGCATCATTGAGTTGTCGACTAGTGAAGTAGAATGGGTGAATTTTCTTATGTTCACCAGGTTGAGAAAGCACACTCCTAATTGCATACTTGGATCCATTAGTTTGAACATGAAAATCAATATCCCAATTCGGAGACATAAGGATGGGTGCTATGATTAGGCACCACTTTAAAAGCTCAAAGGCTTGGTCGCACTCTTCGGTCCATAAGAGTTCCACTAATAATTTGTAAAGTGGTCTAGCTATCATGTCATACTGCAATATAAATCTCCTATAATAGTCAGCATGTCCCATAAAGACTTGTACACCTTTGGAATTTGTAGGAGGCAATTCCATGATGATTTTGATTTTGTCCATGTCAGTTTGCAATCCCATGTTGAGAGATGATGTGTCCCAAAACAACTCCGTGGGTGACCATGAACTAGCATTTTGTTGGATTTAGGGAGATGCCGTACTCCCTACATTTGATTAGTACTACTTTAAGACATTTGAAGTGGTCTTTGTTGTCTGAATGGATGTGCAAATCATCCAAGAATACCTGTAAAAAATTATTTAGAAATGACTTGAAAGCTGTGAACATGACTCACTGGAATGTGGCCGGGGCATTACAAAGGCCGAATGGCCGGATTCTATATGCAAAAATACCCCATTCTGTAGTGAATGCTGTTTTTAATTGGTCTTTGGAAGCAATTCACACTTGGTTATAGCCACTGAAGCCATCCAAGAAGCTATATATTTCAGAGCCTGCCACCTTTTCCAACACTATTTCTGTTAAGGGTAGGGGATAGTGATCCCTAATTGTGGCAGCATTCACATTCTTTAAGTTTACACATATTCTGAGCTTCTTGTTGCGTTTAGACACAATGATGATGGGTGAAACCCAATCAGTGTGCTCTATCTCGTAGATAATCCAACATCTAGGAGTTTTTCTAGCTCGTCATAAACCATGGTGCCATACTTAGGATTTGTGTGATAAGGTCCACATACCTTAGGGTGAGCACCTTTCCTTATAGTATCATATGTACTGTCATGTTTGGTGAAATTCCTTTCATCTCTTTGTATGACCATGCTAGGGAGTCATGGTATTCCATTAGGAGTGCTTTAAGTTTGGTTTCATCTTTGTGTCGAAGCTGTTTCCCAATGAACACCAGTTTTTCTTCCTCCCCTTCAAGGGCGAAGTTTATTGTGCATGTTTTTACAGGTCCCTCATAGATTGGTGTTTCTCCAATGCTATTAGTTTCTTGAACTTCAGATTCTTTTAGTGGTTTTGGCATTGCTATTGGCACACTACCACTTGTGTAATTCTTGAAGTATTTTGGCACTTCTCAAAGATTGGCCTCTGATGGTGTTGAACTAGCCTGACATGTGCCATGTGTATTGGGTGGCATAATTTCATTTACCAATTTGTTAGGCTCTTTTTGACTTTCTTTTTCTGAAGTCTCTTGATCGAGCTTCATCCGTCCGCACATGTGGCTTATATTTTTGAAACTTCTTACGTTGGGAACTATGGGGTAACTTTTCCACTGGTAAGGTGTTTCCAAGTAAGGGTTCATTTGCTATGCATACTCCTTCTAGTCCCTCAGGGGACCATTCTAGAGGCAGTGGATCTGATTTTGAGGGAGCTAGCTTTGCAAGATATAATTTGATGATCCTTGTTTGGACTCGTTCGAATTCATTGAAGTGTTCGACCTTGTTTGGACTCGTTCGAATTCATTGAAGTTTTTTGCGATTTCCTCCAGCTTTCTTGCGGGATCTTCTGCTATTATTCAACTTTGGAGGTTCAACTTTTGGGAGCTCGACTGCCATTAGGGCATGCAGAATGACTAAGTCATTATCAAAGATTTGATCTTCAATTTCAACATTCTCAGCCTCTGTTTCAAGGTCCCAAGGAAAATCTAAGTCATCATTGGTATGGGTACCTTCTTCAAGTTCATTATTCCACTCGAGGTCAGCCATAAAGAATGGCACCTCTACATCGATTGGTTCTTCATGTGTGAGTGAAGGATCTACGTGTAGCACCTTAGCATCAATCTGCGAGAAGATAGGGTCTAATGAATGGCAGTTGTCGATGGTTGCCAATGTTTGTATCCAATTATTTACATTGCTTTGTGAATCACCCGCTATGGCACGCTGTTGCAAGGGAGCTTATTTGCTTGAGATTGTCGTTGAAGATGTGTCATCCAATGCTCTAAGCACAATTGGTTTTATAGCTCCTGTTCCCACATTCACCCTAACTACGGTGTCGCGATTCTATATTGTCAGTCTATCAGTTCCCGTCATGGAGAACTGATGCTTCCTATAACCACCAGTAAGATTTGATAGGATTTTTTGGGGAGATCCAAGATTGTGAATTGAAGGGAAAAGCGGACTCATGTGACCTTTGTGGACATGCCATTTACTATTCCCAAGGGTTTAGCCCATGAATCCTCAACAAGTCGTATTTTGAAATTAGTCTTTTGCATTGGTGGGAGACCCCATTGTTCGTAGAGCTCCTTTGATAGGACATTTACACCTGCTCCACCATCCACTATGACTTGGACTTCATTATATGCCTTATGGATCAAAGGCACAGTAATGTTGTGTATGTCATCTCTCTCACCCATCCACATAGGGATATCTTCGATGTTGCTCATAGGTGGAGGAGGATTTGCGAGTTCAATCCATCCTTTGAAACTCTCCCAGAGATTGGGATAATTTCATAGGAGGATTCCGATGGAGATCGACACAGGGCAACTCATGATGCAGAGAGTGTGGTTCCTTCAAGTTGATGTGGCGGTACATTATGTTGTGGAGTCTATTGTTGGAATAGAGGCTTGAGTACAGTATCAATACTTTGTGGGGCCAAGTCATGGATTGGGTCTTGAGCTTGTTTCTCAACCTCAAATTGAGCTTGTTCCTTTTGTACCCATTGTTGAAGTGCCTGAAAATGAGTCTTCTCCACCTCTGCATTTGGGTATGGAGCTTCTTTTATTTGAGGCTCAGGAGTTGATGTGGATGAGTTCAGCTGCTCATTGCTTGGTGGAGGTGGAGGAACTTGTGCTTTCTTTTTAAGAAGTTGCTTTGGTTGGATTGGAATGTTAGGGTCCTTGGTGGCCTCTTTCTATTGGCGTGTAATTACATTTACAAGTTGTGATATTACACTTGTCGGACTCGTACTTTGATGGTCCACCCCAATGATGTCGATTGGGATGTCAGGCTTAGCCTCTATTTGTTATGGGACTTTATTTTTCATGGGACAATCCATACAAGCATGTCCTATGGCAGCCATGGAGCTGTTGGTGCAGAGATGCAAGAGTCTTTGCTTTTATAGCCTTGGCTTTGTTGCACATGTAGAGTAGGCTAAGGACTTGCTCAATTGGCTAAGCATAGACTAGCTTTCTTTTCTCTTAAGGAAGAGAAAACCTCTTCAGAATCTCTCTCTTTCATACAACCTTTCTCTCTCACACAGAGAATGAACACACTCAAAATCTCTTTCAATGAACTAAGTCTCTCTTTCTCTCTCTATTACTCACATGCAATGAGATGAAAAACTCTCTCTCTCACTCAATGGAATAGATGGATTTTTTTAAAAAGAATCTATGGATGGAAATGGATGAGATTCATTGAAATCTCAATGGAAATGGAGTCTCACAAAGAACTCACAATCACTCAATCTCTCTCACACTCACGAGGATCGAAATGCCTCAACGGAAGGCAAGGGATCTCTGATACCATGACAAAATATGAAGAGGGGAGAGAAGAAGAGTGGAGATGAGGAAAGAGGGCATAGCTAGAGAGCACACCACAAATGACTAACTTACACTAGATTTAGTTGAAAAAATAGAATATATATACAAACCCATTTAGAGTTAGGGTTAGGGGCATCTAACCCTTTCCTTTATAGCACTTTATTGGGTTAGTGTTATGCACACATGATCACATGATGTTGAGCGTGAACTCTCCACACCTTCCCTCAAGATCAACATCATGAAGTAGCCTTCCCTCAAGATGATGATTCTGGGGAAAGAAAGAAGCACTGAACATTACATTCCATCACCTCTAATGTATCTCAAGACTCTTTTGGCTGCATTCTAGTGAGAATGTTTTGGATTTGCCATAAACTGTGTAAAGTGAACTTACTGCATAACAAATATCTGGCTATGTGATAGTCAGATATATAAGAGATCCGATGAGTTGCCAATCTTGCAATCTGCCATATCAAACTTATTCACGAGACTGTCAACATATTTGAGCTGACTCATGAAGGTGTTTTCTGAATCTCTCCACAACTCAATTCCAAGATAATAGTGCATAAGTCCAAGATCTTTCATGTCAAACTCTATAGATAAGTCTTGTTTTACGTTTTTGATGAAGCTATCCTTGCTTCTAGTCCCAATCAGATCATCTACATACAAAAGTGCAATAGTAATGACTTCCCCTTGAACTTTGTAGTAGAGTGTGTGGTCTACATTCGATTTCATGTATCTCGGATTAGCAAAAATACTTGTCGATTCTATTGTACCAACTTCTGGGTGCTTGCTTTAAGCCGTAAAGACTTTTCTTAAGATGTCAAACCTTATTCTCCTTTCCTGGTTCAACATAACCTGTTGGTTGTTGCATGTAAACTTCCTCATCTAGGTAACCATTGAGAAATGCATTCTTGACATCGAGCTAGTATACATTCCATCTGCTAAGTGTCACTAGTGATATCAAGAACCGTATGGAATCCATCTTTGCTATTGGAGCATGTCTAATCATAATCTTAACCATATTGCTATGCAAATCCTTTTGCAACTAGTCTAGCTTTTGTATCTTTGAATTCTTCCATCTGGATTATACTTCACTTTATATACCCATTTGTTTGCTATGGCCTTTTTTCCTAGTGGCATTTGCAAGAAACATATTTCCATGTTCATTTTCAAAATGATTGTGACTAGAATGTCCACCACAATGATTTGCTTTGCCGTGGAAATTTCCTCAATTACTGCTGGATTGACCACCTTGGTAGTACTACTTCTTACCGACAATCTCTTTTATAGTGTCCAAACTTATGATAGAAGTTGCACAGGATGTTTGACATGGTGAATGCATTCCCTAATCCTTGGAATCTTCCTCGATTGGAATGATTTCCTCTTTGTTGATTCTGATGTTGCTGAGAATGATGTTGATGTTGATGCTGATTTTGCTAATGACTTTGTTGCTGATGATGACCACTTCATTGGAATGATCTACCTCTTGCTCTTCCTTTTCCTTTGCTTTTGTCTGAAACTGTGAATGCCTCATCATTAGAATATGTGAGAATCCTGGAAGTACTCTTAGACTCGTAGAGAGTTGCAAACATATCCCCTGCTTCTTTGGATGTCTTGACTGTGTTGAGTTGTCCTAGCATGACATCTTGCACATTCTGCTTGATTAGATGATATGTATACTTATCTTTCTTATCCCATTATGCCTATGCTCAGGAAATGCCAGGATCTACTACAGGTGCAAAAACTATTGGTGTAGCTAGGGATCCCACTGTAGCTGTGACAATAGGTGGAGTAGAGCTACTACTAGCTGGAGCATCCAATGGTCTAGGTGTAGATCTATTGACATACTCCCATTTGTCTTGAAGTATAAGAATGGTCTCCATTCAGTATTTCCATGAGCCATAATTGAAGTTGTCTAGCTTAGTGGATGCCTCCAGATTTAGTCATAGACATGGTGCAAGAAATGTACTCAAAGTGTCGTGGAAATCACTATCTAAATCAATTGCAAAACACTGACCGTACCAAGTTAAATTTGAACTACCTGTCGTGAAGTAGAATTGCAATATATAATCTGATCTAACTTACAAGGCTTGTGGCAAATGATGTCAGGAATAGCCAAGAGGTTTTACAAGGCTGAAATGATGTGCACGATGCCGTGAAATAGCCAAATAGGCTTTACAATGATGGCATGTGTGTGTGAAATCAAATCATGTGCTATCTACCCACTGGTCAATCAGCAATGTCTCTAAACACTCTGAAGTCTGCTCACCGAACTAATGAACGTTAGGTTTTAGATAATGTGATAATGTGAAATTGTATGTGAGTGTAGGGATTGAGTAGGGACTAGTTGGGAATTTTGGACTGTTGAGAGTTCACGCTCAACATCATGTGATCATGTGTGCATAGCACCATCACGTGATCATATCTACATAGCACTAACCTTATAGAGTGCTATAAAGGAAAGGGTTAGATCCCCTAACCCTAACCCTAAAAGGGTTTGTATATATTCTATTTTTTTAACTAAATCTAGTGTATAGTTAGTCATTTGTGGTGTGCTCTCTAGCTGTGCCCTCTCTCCTCATCTCCACTCTTCTCCTCTCCCCTCTTTATATTTTGTCATAGTATTAGAGCTCCCTTGTCTTCCGTTGAGACATTGTGATTCCTGAGAGTGTGAGAGAGATTAGAGTTCTCTTGAGTGATTGTGAGATCCTTCCCTTCACTTCTGTTGAAAGAAATTTCTGTTCATGTGAAAATTTCCATCCATGAGAGATTTCTGTTAATCTCCTTCCATTTGATTCATTGTCTGTGAGAGAGTACATTTGAGTGGTTCTTCAGAGTTGTGAGAGATTTCATGAAAAATAATCTCTAGAGATATGGAGCGTTTTCTTCTTCTCTAAAAAAAGAGATTTGTACCTTTGTTCACAAAGATGGGCTCTTTGAGGATTAGCCCACCTTACTGTAAATCTCATAGAGGTGGTGGTGTCAAGCCTTCTCGGGAGCTTGGGAGCTTCACCTTCTACGAAAGGCACTTCACCGGCCAACCTCTTCCATTCAATGCCAGCCGAGACTCAACGAGCTCCAACACTCCTCCATAAAAGCGAGCAACACGATTGACTAACGAAGAGTTTGACTAGCTTGCAGCTCAACACACAGCTGCGACTCACTCCTCGGCCTCCAGATCTCCATCGAAGCACACGGGCCACTGCTTCTCCAACACACATAGAGCTAGCCGATAAGCAAAGCTCGGGCTAGCTCCTACGTAGCCAACGGCGGCTACTCAACAAAGCTTTGTAGCGCCTCTGTGGCAAATGGTCTAGCAATCACTGTGCCATCAGCTTCACAGCAAAGATCTCGACAGCACCTCCACGAACAGCATCCCAGCGCCAATCTCCTCAGCTCCTGTATCTTGGGCAGCTCATTTGCAAATCCGGACGAACGACAACATCTCAGACGGGCTAT
This sequence comes from Dipteris shenzhenensis, assembly GCF_047967505.1. NCBI lineage: Eukaryota > Viridiplantae > Streptophyta > Polypodiopsida > Gleicheniales > Dipteridaceae > Dipteris > Dipteris shenzhenensis. The sequence goes on along the minus strand of NC_141603.1, from coordinate 5,081,593 downwards.
CAAGCTCGTACGCAGCTAGCTCCGATAGCCGACTCCTTCACTGGCTACTCCAACGAAGCGGACAGCTCCTCTACAGTCCACTCGACGCGCATCGGCCTCCCAAAACTACAACGACCGCTCGATCGTCAAGCTTCCACCAACAAAGCTTCACGATAGCCACCGTCGCCAATGACTCCAAGCTTCCATCACTAGAGCTCTAGACAGCCAACTTTAATCCATTTGGCAACCTCAACAATCTCCATTGGTGCTCCAACTCAAAATTCCATCGATTCCGTCGATTCCATCGATTTTCTATCGCTGTTTTAAGCTCCGTCGACTCACAGATTTTCTTTGCAATCTAAGGTTTTCCAACCTTGGAAAAAGACATGTGGCAAGAACCTTATCCCCGGGTGACCTCACACCCTTGGGCTTGGTCATGAAGATGCCACATCATCTTATCTGGTTAAGTTAACTCAGGTACCATAACCCTAGTTAGAGAGTGGATAAGGTTGGTTAACTTAACCACAGGTTAAGTTTACCATAGGTCATTGAACCATGGTTAAACTACCTTAACTCAATCCTTATCTGACACGTCAGCAGCCCCGTGAGACTGCCACATCACCCTGCCAGCTCAATTGCCACGTCAGCAGACACGTCACCCTGCTAGCTCAACTGCCATGTCACTTGTGCCACATCAGTAGACACGTCATTCTGCCACGTCACGACTACCATGTCATCAGTGCCACCTCAATAGTCCAATCAGCATTGACCCCTGTCAGGCACACACAGTGCTCCACAGGCACTTCATGTGACCAGTCCTGCCACCTCAGCCTAGGGCTTCACAGGCAGCTTGGTGTGAAGAAGAGTTGGGTCTTTGGGTGGTTTTTGACTATAACAATGGAGTGGTGATTCTCAGTGCTTTCAACTTCTTTTGATATGCAAATGATGAAGGGTACAATATCTTGAAGCTGTTATGTGCACTTTCAATTGTGAGAAGGGTGATTTTTGAATGCATTTCTCACCCTTTTTGCCCCTCCACCTAGATCAAGTCATATCTCTTGATCCAGGAGGAATTTGAGGGTACTACAAAAAGATGAAATGATCAATTTTTTGTGCTCTATGCACTCGTCACATCATACACACATTTTGGCACAAGAATCACTCACCTACCCACACGTCAGCCTCTACATCAATACATCTGACCCATCACATTAACAAAACCAAAGAAAAGAAATTATTTGATATTCTTTCATTGATCGACAGTTGGTATAGATCTAGATCAAGGTCGACTAGATCGCCATAGAGGAGACGATTTGAATTTCTCCAAGTTGCCAATCTAAGCCATGTCCATGACAAAATATGAAGAGAGGAGAGGAGAAGAGTAGAGATGAGGAGAGAGGGCACAACTAGAGAGCACACCACAAATGACTAACTGTACACTAGATTTAGTTGAAAAAAAAGAATATATACAAACCCTTTTAGGTTAGGGTTAGAGGATCTAAACCTTTCCTTTATAGCACTCTATAAGGTTAGTGCTATACACATATGATCACGTGATGGTGCTATGCACACATGATCACATGATGTTGAGCATGAACTCTCAACACCTTCCCTCAAGATCAACATCATGAAGTAGGCCTTTCCTCAAGATGATGATTCTGGGGAATTGAAGAAGGACTGAGCATTACATTCCATCACACCCCTTTAATGGGAATATCCTTCCTCTGCATCAAACCAAGAGCTAGTCAGTGTTTATCGAATAGCTCTTTACTGAGTGGTTTGGTAAAGATGTTTGCAACATTTTCTTTGCTATCACAATGCTACAAAGTGATGTCACCAAGTAACACTCTTTCTCTGATGAAGTGCTCTCTGACATCAATGTGCTTTGTCCTGGAGTGATATACTGGATTTTTGGCCAATGTTTGAGCCGATTGATTATCACAGTATATTGTTATTGGCTTTGACTCATCAAAGTAATCTGTTTCATACAATAGTCTTCTGAGCCATATAGCCTCACATGCACCTGTAGTGAGTGCCCTATATTCTGCTTCAATCGAAGACAAAGAAATAGTTGGCTGTTTGTTGGACAACCATGATATAGCACCTTGACCAAGGAAAAATGCATATCCCTATGTCTATCTCCTAGTCTCATGATCTCCGGCATAGTCACTGTCACAGTATCCATACAACCATGGATGACTTCCTCTGTATTCTATCTCAAACTGTCTTGTTCCTCTGATGTATCTCAAGACTCTTTTGGCTGCATTCCAGTGAGACTATTTTGGATTTGCCATAAACTATGCTAGTAAGCTTACTGCATAGCAAATATCTGGCCGTGTGATTGTCAGATATATAAGAGATCCGATGAGCTGCCTATAGTATTTGTCATTGACTGTAGGCTTTTCCGAATCTTTAGTAAGTTTCAAACTCTCTTCCATGGGAGTGACTGCAATCTTGCAATCTGCCATATGAAACTTCTTCAAGAGACTGTCAACATACTTGAGCTAACTTATAAATGTGCTATCTGAATCTCTCCAGAACTCAATTCCAAGACAATAGTGCATAAGTCCAAGATCTTTCATGTCGAACTCTGCAGATAAGTCTTGTTTTAATTTTGTGATGAAGCTATCCTTGCTTCCTGTCACAATCAGATCATCTACGTATAAAAGTGCAATAGTGATGTCTTCCCCTTGAACTTTGTAGTAGAAAGTATGATCTACATTGGATTTCATGTATCCCAGATCAACAAAATACTTGTCAATTCTACTGTACCAACTTCTGCGTGCTTGTTTTAAGCTGTAGAGACTTTTCTTGAGATGGCAAACCTTTTTCTCCTTTTTTGGTTCAACATAACTTGCTGGTTGTTGCATGTAGACTTCCTCGTCTAGATAACCATTGAGAAATGCATTCTTGACATCAAGCTGATACACATTCCATTTGCTGAGTGTCGCTAGTGATATCAAGAACCGTATGGAATCCATCTTTGCTACTGACATCAAGTTGATACACATTCCATTTGCTGAGTGTCGCTAGTGATATCAAGAACCGTATGGAATCCATCTTTGCTACTGGAGCATAAGTCTCATCATAATCTTGACCATATTGTTGTGCAAATCCTTTTGCAACTAATCTGGCTTTGTATCTCTGAATACTGCCATTTGGTTTGTACTTCACTTTGTATAACCATTTGTTGGCTATGGCCTTCTTTCCTGGTGGAAGGTTGCATAATTCCCAAGTGTTATTTTTATACAAAGCATCCATTTCTTCATTCATAGTAGTTTGCCATTCTGGCTTGTCTACTGCATCTTCAAAGTACACTGGCTCTTCTGTAGCCATGATGGTAGTCATAAGAGCATAGTTGGTGATTTCCACCTGAATTGCTTTGCATTTCTGAGCATATGTCAATCTGGCTGGTGGTCTGCTTTCCCTAGTAGACCATCTGAGCCACTGTGGCTCTGCTTGGGGTGTTGCTAGCAATTCTTGCTCTTCTTCATCAACCTATTCTGTAGATGACTGTGAAGTCGATGCTTCTATCTCCTGTGTAGGTGAGGTTTTCCATTCTGATTCCTCATCAAAGATTACATCTCTAGAGATAATGACTTTGTGGTTGATGGGATCATACAATTTGTATGCTTTGCTTTCTTCACTGTAGCCACTTTAGCCAACCATGATGCATTTGCGTGACTTTGCATCTAATTTCTTGCGATGATCATCGTGTATGTGGACATATGCTATGCAACCAAATATGCGGAGATGCCCAATGCGTGGCTTGTGTCCAGTGAATGCTTCATAGGGAGTCATACCCTGTATCGGTTCGGTAGGAAGCCGATTAAGCAAGTAGTTTGCTGTAGCTATTGCTTCTGCCCAATACTGATTCGAAAGATGCTTTTCACTAAGCATTGCTCTAGCATTGTCTGCTAAAGTCCCGTTCTTCCTTTTTAGCTCTTGCATTTTGCTTAGGAGTATCTGCACATGTGAATTGTCTTCGAATGCTGTGATTTTTGCAAAAGTTCATGAATGCTGAAGACATGTATTCACCTCCTCTGTCTAATCTCATGACCTTGATCTTTTTGCCTGTCTAGTTTTCTACCATGGCTTTGAATTCTTGAAATCTGGAAAACACTTTAGATTTCTCTTTCAGAAAGTAGACCCAACAATATCTACTGTAGTCGTCGATGAAGGTCAAGTAATGAAGTGAACCATTGATGTTGCGGGTCTGGGCATAACCCCATACATCTATATGTATCAAATCAAGAATACCTCATGCATGAGAGGTACTTCTGACAAAGTTGGTTTGCTTTTGTTTGCCGAAGCAGCATGCTTCATAAACTTTTCCAAGAAACTGTAGCTTCGGAATCCCAATTGCCATATTCTGATTCCTGAGATCTAACAAGTACTTGAAGTTGACATGACCATATCTCTTGTGCCATGGCATCTATTGCATTTGAGCTGACATGGCATGCTTATCTGATACTGTAGCTAGCATCCTATATAAGCATCCTATGCTCGGGCAATGGCAGGATCTACTACTAGTGCAGAAACTATTTGTGTAGATGTAGATCTCGATGTAGATCCCGTTGCTGGTGCTGTGACAACAGATGAAGTAGAGCTACTGGTGGCTGGATCGGCCAATGGTCTAGGTGTAGACCCATCGGCATACTCCCATTTGTCCTGAAGCAAAAGAATGGTCTCCATTCGGTATTTCCATGTACCGTAATTGGAGTTGTCTAACTTAGCAAATGCCTCCAGATTGAGGTTACTAGTCGACATGGTGCAAGAAATGTACTCAAAAGTGTCGTGAAAATCTTTGTATGAATCAACTGCAAATACACTGAAGATGCCAAGTGAAATCTCTGTACCGTCGGTGAAGATAGAACTACAGTATATAAAATCTGATATGTGTTACAAGGCTTGTGGCAATGATGCTGGGAATAGCCAAGAGGCTTTACAAGGCTGAAAAAATGATGTGCACAATGCCATGAGATAGCCGAATAGGCTTTACAATGGTGGCATGTGTGTGTGAAATCAAGTGCTATCTGCCCACTGAATCAATCTACAATGCCTCTGAACTCTGAAGTCTGCTCACTGAACTGATGAACGTAAGGTTTCAGGTAATGTAATGATGTGAAATCAGATGTGAGCGTATGGACTAACTCCGAGTAGTTTTCAGGTAATGTAATGATGTGAAATCAGATGTGAGCGTATGGACTGACTCCGAGTAGGTACTAGTCGGGAATTTCGGGCATGGCTTAGATTGGCAACTTGGGGAATTCAAAGCGTCCCCTCTATGGCGATCTAGTCTACTCTGATCTAGATCTAAACCAACCGTCGATCAATGAAAGAACAGCAAATAATTCCTTTTCTTTTGTTCTTTTTAAGTGCTGGGTCAGATGCGTCGATATAGAGGCAAATGTGCGTGAAGGAAGTGGTTTTGTCGATGAGGCTCAAATGTGAGTATAACTTGCGTCGAAATGTGCACATGATGTGACGAGCGTGTAGAGCACAAAAAAACGAGTGACTTTCCTTTTTGGACCGCCCTCAAATTCTTCTTGGATCAAGAGATATGACTTGATCTAGGTGGAGGGGCAAAAGGAGTGCAAATGGTGCTCAATGAGGGTGATAAAATCTCTATAAAAAGAGCCCTCCTCTCCCTTGTTCAGCATCTCTTCCACCATTGAGCCTCATGCTGCTATAGCTCTAGTCTCCTCAAGCCTCTTCCATGAGCTCTCTCTCTCTCTCTCTCTCTCTCTCTTGTAGATATCCTCTTATGTAGACTCTTAAGTCCATATCTCTCCAGTTTATTCTCTTTCTATGAGTAGTCTTGGAGCTCTCACTCCCTCTTGTATGTATGAAACCTCTTTTTCTCCCTTGAGTGTATAGCATATGGAGTTGCATATGAGTAGAGTCTCACTCTATCAGAAATGAAGGTCACTTCAGATTACCTCCCTTGAGTCTTCTCTCCTTATATTGTTCTTTTCTTCCTTTCCAAGTCTTCAAAGTGCTTCTTACTCGACCGCTCATTGTGTGCACATGGTCCAACTGTTTCCTGAGCCACAAAGGAAATTCTTTCCTCTCTCCTTAGCGACCTATATGGGATTTGGATCATTGATAAAGTCTAAGAATGGATGGATTATTCTCCCAAGTTGACACCAATAGGAGTGTGTGGTTTTCATGTCTATTTGACCCCCTGTTAGTGTTTTGCTCATAACCTTTTGCTCGGTGGTCCAATTTTGATGAAAGTTATATCAACATGAATATCTCTTTAAGCTGCATTGCACTATGTGATTATATAAATCTTGTGTCTGATACAAACCCAAAAAGTTATCATGAGCCTCTGTGTCAGACAGTCTGTGTTTATGACGGTTTTTACATCCGTCCAATAAACTATCCATATCTTTCCGATCTCTTCTCTATTTCTTACGAAACTTATATCAAAGCAAAGCCCATTTCAAGGCACATATTTTAATGTGTTTGAAAATTTAACGTCATGTCTCTACTAGAAGTTATAGGCCTCTATGTCTGATGATAGTTTGTAGAGTATTTTGAGGTAATTATAAAGGTATCTATGAAGGAGTTGCAATGTTTCCCTGAAAGTTACACATTCGACCCAATCAGCCCCTTCAAACTCCTCGATACATATCAATTCATGTCATGTTGAGCTGTAAGATATTATTTCAACAATGTATCGCTCTTCTCTTTGTGGTGCAAACCGGCTTGTTGAGATTATGGCTTCCAATGATCCTTTCCTTCTCCCTATGCTTGAGAGTACAACATCACTTGGGATGTTACCATCTTCATTCTAATCCAAGGGAGGAAAGTTATATTAATACAAAGCTCTCTTTAAGGTGCATTGCATTGTGTGATTATATATTGTATTTAATACAAACCCAAAAAGTTATCATGAGCCTCTATGTCAAACAGTCTATGTTTATGATAGTTTTTACTCACATCCAGTAAACTGCCCATATCTTTTCGAATGCTCTTTGTTTCTTATAAAACTTATATAAGAGTGAAGCCATTTCAAGGCACATCTCTTAATGTGTTTGAATCTTTGATAAAATATTTCTATTGGAAGTTATAGGCCTCTGTGTTTGATGACAGTTTGTAGAGTGTTTTGAGCTAATTGTAAAGGTATCTATGAAGGAGGTGCAATGTTTCCCTGGAAATGTTTCCCTGGAACGTACCCATCCGACCCAATCAACCCCTTCAAACTCCTTGATATATATTAGTTCATGTCATGTTGAGCCGTAATGTCTTCTTTCAACAATGTATCACTCTTCTCTTCGGCACAAACCGGCTTGCTGAGATTATGGCCTCCACTAATCCTTTCCTTCTTCCTATGCTTAAGTACAACATCACTTGGGATGTTACCATCTTCTTTCTCATCTAAGGGAGGAAAGTATGGTGTGGTCTCTTGGCATGAAAGCTTTGTTTTATTTTTCTTCGAGTGATAAAGATATCTATCACTCAGTTTGAAACTAGTAGGAAGCAAAGAGGTGCGTCAAGTTTATTACCCCCAAATTCATGCCACATATTTTGGTGGAGATGCTGGGTACGTTTTGGTGATGGATTCATCCCACCTTACTAAACAGTCTTAGGTGTAATAGATTGCATGTTGTGCTTCGTATAGGCATATCACTCAATTTGAAACTAGTAGGAAGCAAAGAGGTGCGTCAAGTTTATTACCCTCAAATTCATGCCACATATTTTGGTGGAGACGCCGGGTATGTTTTGGTGATGGATTCATCCCACCTTACTAAACAGTATTAGGTGTAATAGATTGCATGTTGTGCCTAGTATAGGCATGTGCTTTGTGATGTGATAAAGAGGATGCCTGGAAGAACTCCATTAAAAGAGATTGTAGCCCGTTTAAGAGAACTAGAAGATTGTGAAGGTGATGCTAAAGCTATTCGCATGGTCATCATGATCATATCCTTTATGTTTGCACTCTTGAATATGTTAGTGAATCGACAATGCCATCAGTAGGTAGAATGATTCCCATCAATCACACAAGCTTGTATATTACCATCCATGTCCTTTTTGGCTACTCTTACCATGTGTCCCATCAAAAGATGCTCAAGACTCTTAAAATATTGAGAAAGTCCACACTCTTACTAACGCCTCTATAAATAGACCTTGTCTCTCCGCATTTGCAACTATGGTCATAGCAGCTTCATATCTTTTATGCATGTGCATATTAAATATAAGAAATAATCAAAGAGAAGAAAGAGATAAAGAATTTCATTATGCACACACACCTAGAAAATCAAGCAAAGTGCTGATGAGACCTGCATAATTCTTTAAAGTGTTTTCAAAGTGGATTGAAGCAATTTAAAGTAATTTGGAGCACATTAAGTGCCTTGTAACACATTCAAAAAGTCCTCTGAAGCACTTTCAAGTACTTTGAAGCACATTAAGCATTTTGCAGCACATTGAAGTACTGTGAAGCACTTTCAAGTACTTTGAAGTACTTGGAAGTACTTTAAATCACTTTTAAGTCTATTTGAAGTACTTTAAGTACTTTGAAGCACATTCAAGCACACTAAAAAGGCACATTCAAGTACCCAAAATTGAGCTAAATGCACTTTGAAGTGCTTTTAAGCTCTAAAGAGTGCTTGCCAGCACATCTAAGTGCTTTCAAGTGCTATGACCAATAAAGAAATAGCACTTTTAGATGATTGAACACACTTTCAAGTGGTTGGAATACCTTCCAAGCAATTTGAGGTGCATAAAGGAACTTTCAAGTACTTTAACATGCATTAATGTGCTTCCAGCACATTGAAAAGGCACTTTTAGATGACTAAAGCACATTCAAGTGCCCAAAATTGGGCCAAAAGCACCTTGAAGTGCTTTTAGGCTCTAAAATATGATTGCCATCACATTGAAGTGCTTTCAGGTGTGCTATGAACAATAAAGAAAAAGCACTTTTAGATGACTAAAAGCATTCTCAGGTGGATGGAATCCCTTCCAAAAAAGCAATTTAGAGTGCATGAAAAGCACTTTCAAGTGGCTAGAAGGACTTTCAAGTGTCTACTACTTCCTGAGTGTTCTTTCCAACACTTGAAAGCACTTTTGTGTGTTGGAAAGCATTTTCAAGTATATAAATCTCATATATTTTGTTGGAAGCAATTCCAATTTATGTAAGGACTTAAAAGTGTTGTCTTTAAGACCTTCAAAGTAAAATAGAGAAAAGCATTTTGAGTTTGGTTACCTGTAGTGACTAGAGATTTTCCTTCACTAGTGAGTTGTTGTCTACATCAACCCCATGAAACCCCAAGCCCTTCTCACATAGCTAACTTTGTGCCTCTACCTTTCTGAAGGCCACTAGGTTAGGCTACAATAATGCATGTATTGCAACCATCTGTTTTTTCAATGTTTCTCGCTATGACAAGAACAATTTAGCTAACCAGAGCATCTGATTTTTCTTCATACTCAACTTTTGTTGTCCATGAGGCTTATTCCTTTCTAGCAAATATGAGTTTTATACTTGTAAGCATTGCCTCTACAAGCTCTACATGTTTTATTGAAGCTGGTTTGAGCTTCTTCTCTTTCACATGCAAAGGCTTGCATTCTATAGTCTCTTGCATGGGCATTGACCTCCCTGAACTTGAGTAAGATTCTACTGGCCCATTGGGCTTCATCCAATTGTCCAGCTTCCTATTAAGGCCACCCTCTTGGGCCATAACCATCTTTAAGCATTACCTCTGCAAGCTCTACATGTTTTACTGAAGGTGGTATGAGCTTCTTCTCTTTCACATGCAAAGGCTTAAATTTTGGACTGTCTTGTGGATCGCTGCACCTGCATATCAATACAATCCACAAGACCTCATTTCAAATTGGAATCTTGTCAAACACTGACCATCTTCAAGACATTTTCACCAAAAACTACCTAAGCAAATTGGTGCCCTTTTGGGTCATCTTCAGCTGCTTTGCATTTTTCAAGTGCAAATCACTTTGCGAACTTGGTGGTGAGCTAGTTGTTAGGCAAAATCCCTTGATAAACTCTTTGATAAAGTATTTGGCACTCATCCAAAAACTCAAGGCAAAGCATGCTAAGGGAAATTTTATTACCCTTTATATGGTTGCTAGAGAACACTGTCAACCACTGAGTCTCTAGGAGATCAATGCCACTTATATGTATTGAGAGCTTTCCTGACAAGATGAGATCTGTACTATGCATTCAATTTGTTGACTATATAGCAAAACAGGGCCCTGCATGCTAGCCCATATGGCTATCAAAGTGTGAACTGTGTCAGTCCAAATACCCATGAACACTTGTGATGGGTGTATCTGGGTGCCATCCAAGGCCTCAGTACATCTGGCTCTCCAAATGTGCTAAGAGGAAATGCTAGCCAAAATCTCTGAAGAGGTGTCCACTAAAACATGAGAAGCTCTGAAGGGAGTAAGTGGTACATCCTGAAGAGAGCAAGGGCAATGTTGCAATGACTCCTCTGCAAAATGACATCGACGACAAGTGGGATCAGCCCCAAATCGTGATCTCCACAGGTTCACTGCAATCCCTCCATGAATAGAAAGCCAAAAGAAAATAGTGATTAAGGGATTTCCAGAGCCTCCTCCATAAATTTCTATGCAAATCTGTGGTGATGAAGGAGCTTTCCCAATGGGGGCTCTGGAGGGAATCCAACCCCTACTGTTCAATTGAAATCTCCTGGCATTACCAACCGTGAAATGAAAGAAGGGAATCCCCCTCTCTCAGTGCCCATGATCTATCCACTCCCACTCTCTTGGGTCCCATTGCAAGCACCTGATAGGTGCACCTCCATATAACCACAACCTCCAGGATCCCAAGGCCAAGAGCAGAAGGTCATGGGTCTAAGTACCACTGCAAGCCTGCTCCATGGTCCACAAAACCAGTAACCCTGATAGGCTGAAACACAACCTTAAGAAGAATGCCATCCTTGGATGTAGAAAGTAAACCTCCATCCCCAACATCAAAGACCGGTGCATCTTCCCCGAGACCTCGGAGAGCGATCACCTGTAAAGGAACTGATGTCCTTGAAAAAGCCCCCATCCAAGTGGTGGAAGTAATAGGCAACTCAACTGTCCATTCCATCGGGATGGTTGCATGTATCTGCTGAATCCTGCGTGCTACCCCTTTGAGGTGACTCACGGATTGCAGTCTCTAATCCTCAGGTAGCCTGATAAAAGCTTTCCAAGTGCCTACTGTGTAAGCGGGGCCTCTCTCCCATTTAGACCACTACATGTAATGGGAAGTGCCCAATGGTCTGGCATGCTCGTCAAGAATACTATCATTCCAAATGATCATTTGCCTATCAATCTCTTCGACGGTAGAAGGTGGAATCCTTCAAAGAGTGTTCCTGAAGCTGCCCCAAGCTTTCAGGATGGCAGTCATGAGAGGAGAGGCAGGAGATCTAAGAGGGGCGGAAGTGAAAATCTAGTGGGGGCTATCCACCCAATCATCTCCCAAAGTTGGTGGGCAAGCCTGAATGCATCCAAAAAAGAAATCCTTCCAAGGTTCCTGCCCAGGCATGAGTCCCCTCACCACTACCTTACAAAGCAATGCCCTGCACTGCAAGTGCGGGTCAATGACATTAAGGCCCCCTTCACATGTAGGGAGAATAATGGTCTCCCAGGCCACCCTTGCTGCAACATCTGTTGTGCCATCAAGTCTGATGAGCTGAGTGATGCAATCCCTAAACTGGCACCAGCAAGAACACACAATCCAGGAGGTGGCCAAGAGAACCTAGTTCACTACCACAACTCTAGATGTAAGGGAAAAGGAGCTTTTTCCTTATACTTTCTAGTACTCGGGTTAACTGCTATGCTAGAGAGATGTCCAATCCTACCTAGCATCCCAAATACCTGATAGGAACACCCCTTTGAATCCAGGAAAAACCAATGTCAACTCCCTAGCCTGGAGTGTCCTCATCACTGATCCAAAAGACAGGATTTATGCCAGTTAATGTGTGCCCCTGCAGTTGAGCAAAAAATACCCAAGGCTGTCCGAAAAAAGTCAAGTGACTATGAAGAGGCCTCAATAAAAATAGCAGTGTCATCAGCCAACTCACAGTCAAGAAGCTCCTGCTCTTGTCTCAAGGGCAATCTCAGCCCAAAAAGCTCAACCTGAGATTTAAGGAAGATACTCATAGCTTCTGCCACAAAAGAAAAGAGGAAGGAGTCTAAAGCACATCCCTGAGGAACTGATCTGGAAATCTAAAACCTGTCACCCCTTACCCCTCCAATCAAAACTTGGCTCTGGGCTGATTTGTAAAGGGAGGCCACCCCTCTGATCCAAGCATCTGAAAATCCAAATCGTAGAAGAAGAGTGCCCTCAAGAAAACCCCAATCTACTCTGTCATAGGCTTTCTCGAAGTCCAGGAGTAGAACTGCTAGCCTCTGCCCACTCTGCATAGCCCACTCTGTGGCTTCCCAAAAGGAAAAGATATTATAAAAAATGCTCCTGCCATGCACAAGGCCTGTTTGAGTATCATGGATGAGCTTTGGAAGAAGGGGCTATAATTGGATGCTGATCGCCTTGGCAAGGATTTTGTAAAGAGTGCCTAAAAGAGTTATGGGTCTCCAATGGGATACAAAATTCTTGTTGCCACCTTTTGGGATAAGGTGAATGAGTCCCTCGGTCAGTGAGTCAAGCATCTCACCCGAGTCCCAAATGCCCTGCAAGGCTGAAGTAATATGATCACCTATCATATCCCAAAAGGCTATAAAAAAAGGAGTAAGTGCATCGGAACCAAGGCATTTGCCCTTATGAAGGGCAGAGAGAGCAGTATTGAATTCTATGTTGGTAAAGCATGCATCAAGTGAGCATAACATCTCTGGGGTGATGAACATAGGTAAACTTTGCCAAACTTCATCTCTAGCCACCTCTCTGGCCTGTGAGTTCGGATCTGTGAAAAGTAGGGAGGTATAGAAAGTTGTCGCTAAGTGCATGATGGTTTCTGAATGGGACTGCAAAATGCCGTCAAAGTCAATATGCTGCCTGACACTCTCTCTACTATGTCTGGGACTAAGTGTAGAGAAAAAGTGTTTATTGACTCTCCCTCCCATCTGTATCCAAAAGGACTCCCATGCATGGAAGGCATACTCTGCTCTCTGATCAAGCAAGGTCTGCAAGTGAGCCCTTGCCGCAGTAAGGTGCTCCTGTATCCAAGCACTTGATGGTTGTTTTTGCTCCTCCCTCAGTAGGGCTGCCAACTATCGACGGATACTGATCTCTTGCCTGAGTACCTCAGCTCGCCGAGCACTAGCAACGGAGTGATAAAAGTCACTGATACTAGCAAGTGCTATGGCCACATGTGAAGGACCGCCGGCCACCCCCCTGCAAATGAGAAACCCAGATCTCCAACACTGCCTCTGTGAGAGTCTCATCCATGTATAAGGCATCGGGGATCCTGATACTATGAGACCGTCCTCTCAGATGAGGCTTTGAGATGGACAAAATTATCGGAAAATGGTTTGAAGTGGAAACACCGGGTGCAATGCAAACTGTCCCCCCTCTATCAAGAGCCCAGTCACCCACATAGAATCTATTAATCTGAGCATGGATAGGCATCTACACCCTATGGTTCGACCATAATAACAAAAGTGACTGAGACTGAATAAGAAATGCATCATCTGACCAAACATTTTTGCCACTGAACTTGAACAAGAAGGCATCCCAAGCTGCTCTCTCAAGGGAGTGGATACCACCTTCTTTGCCCCCTTTCTTATCAAAAGGTGCCTCAACCATGTTGAAGTCACCTCCAATAATCCACGAATCCGCAATGTCAGCCCATGAGAGCAACTCTTTCCAAAACAAAACACAGTCCCCTCTGTTGTTCGGAGCATAGAGGTTGAGGAAACCAACCTTACATCTGTTAATCAGAAGTAAAACCCACTGGGCCCTGGAGGGGATTATGGTACTATGTCCAATGACCAGAGGGAGAATAGAGTCTGAAACTAAAATGCATGTACCTCCTCTGGTTCCCAAGGTAGGAAGCCAAAAAGTCTGGCCTGAGAGTAGCTTACCTGACTTGGAGCAATCTTTGATATCCAGTTTGTGTTCCTGAAGAAAAAGAATGTCTAGGGAACCACCTGAAACACCTGGATGGAGCTTATTCCTGATCAGCTATCTGTGACGACGATGAGGGAGGTTGCCCAATCCTTGTATATTCCAACTGGCTATCCTCATTGGCGGGAGGAAGTGGGTTCGAATACCTTACCCGACCTGGTGGCAGAAAAAGAAACCTCTACCGAAGTAGACCTCCTACCATACACACAAGGTCCAAGGGGAGGAAAGTCCACAGATGAGAGAGAGAAGGATCTCTCAAGAGGGATGCCAATAACAAGCTCTCCAAAAGTAGGGGGTACAAAATCGTCATCTGGGAGGCTAGAGAGATCCTTCAAAGCGAAAAATGAGTTTCACTGAGCTAGTCCTAGGGAGGGGGTACGAAGGATTCCTATCGAAGCAAGAAGAGAATGTAAAACCCCCTTCCCTCTGTCCAACGAGGGAGGCAACTGTACTGGATCCTAATCAAAAAGTGGTGCGGACGAGGTGCCAACAACTTGTGCTGCTAATGAAGGTACAACCTGATCCAAGGGTGGAGTCGAACAAGGCTCCTAAATAGTAGTCTCCTCCCAAGGCTCCAAGGGGGTAGCCTCCGAAGAGGTGGAGGAGTGAACTAAAGTAGAGGGCCTAATCACGACCGGAACCCACCATGGGCCAGAGGTGGTGCGGGGTGCTGAAGGGACTCAAGTAGCCCTAGGAGGGGGGGAGCCCATGTCTAAGATTGTGTCTATGGAGTGGTAGGTCCTGCTCCAGCTCTCTGTCATAAGCTAGTACGAGTTGGTTGCTTTGTGGGCCTCTTTTTCTTCTTTGGGCAATCTTTGGCAAAGTGCCCCGAGGATCTGCAAATCCTGTACTGGTCCTGCCAACCTGCAACCTCAAATCTTTGGCAGAAGAAAGACCCATCGGGTCACTGTAGCATGATGTGCAGTCGGTGAGGGGGGGCATAGAGAGAGAGGGAGAGAGAGAGAGAGAGAGAAAGAGGGAGAGGGGGTGGGGGGAAAAGAGAGAGAGAGAGAGAGAGAGAGAGAGAGAGAGAGAGAGTAGAGAGAGAGAGTGAGTGAGAGGGCTAGAGAGAGTATACAGAGTGAGAGAGAGAGAGAGAGAGAGAGAGAGAGAGAGAGTAAGAGAGAGAGTGAGAGTAAGAGAGAGAGAGGGGGAGAGAGAGTGAGTGAGAGAGAGAAAAAGAAAGAGAGAGAGAGAGAGTAAGAGAGAGAAATAAGGAGAGAGAAAGAAAGAGAGAGTGAGAGTGAATGAGAGTGAGCGTAAGAGAGAGAGAGTGAGAGAGAGTAGAGAGAGAGAGAAAAAGAGAGAGAGAGAGAGAGAGAGAGAGAGAGAGAGGGAAAGAGAGAGAGAGAGAGAGAGGGATGTAAAATATTGGGAAAAAATGGTGGTTGTCTTTTGTGGCCTTTGCCATACATATGACCAACTTGTGTCCCCTGAATGAGTGCAAAGAGGAACACAATGGATTTTCTTTTAAAAAAGGACAAAATGTGTCGTTTGTGGGCTTGATGCTATTGATGAAGGAATGGAACCACTTTTGACATGCTTATGGAACTAATTGAATATGGTCACTAGAAAAGGAACCAATGCAAAAATGGTAGAGAATGTTGGATTGATCCAAAACAAAAGAGCATTAGACATGCATGAATTAATTTTTGTCTAGTGCATCCATTTATGGGTGAAGCTACAAATGTCACCAAATATCAGAGGTAGTGCATGTAGTAGTTCCATAAGTGCAAAGTGGAGTCTTTCAAAAGTTTGCCTTTCCAATTAAATAAGTTATTGATCATGCCCTTAAATGTATGCACACAATTGCAACA
Organism: Dipteris shenzhenensis; assembly: GCF_047967505.1. NCBI lineage: Eukaryota > Viridiplantae > Streptophyta > Polypodiopsida > Gleicheniales > Dipteridaceae > Dipteris > Dipteris shenzhenensis. Next base: position 5,065,747 of record NC_141603.1, on the reverse strand, counting down.
AAGTATTGGATGCCCCGTAAACCATGGCAAATGTTCTCAATTGGTCTCATCCTTTGGTTTATGGGAAGCTCAAGTAGTACACTTTCAAATGAATAATTTTACGATTTAAATAATCCATTTCAAATCAAAATATATTTTAATTATATATATGAAATATATATCATAAATAAATATGTATATCATAGTATATTTTAAATTAAGACATAGAATATATATTAGGATTTAAATTAGAATAGATTGAGAATCTAATATGTTAGAATATACTACTTATAATATAATAAGATTTTTAAAATTAAGGTCAGAATATATTAGATTTTTAATTTTTTTTGGTAACATATAATATTTTATTTAAAAAATTATTAATGGTACCATTTGATAACTTCATCAAAGACCCCCTCATAAAGTGCCAAAGGCTCTCTTGAAGATCACCCTATTGCTCGCCACTGCATAAAGTGTTCGATTTTGCAGCAAAGTACCCTTGTTTAAATACATGAGAGCTACATATGGGAATATAATAACTATATGGTATAATTATTATCCTATCTCTCCTATCCTCAAGCACTTTATGTCAAATCTGTTGAAATTAATAGCTACATAAAACCTATCCCCCAATCACCTTGTTCCAAATCTATCACGTAATATTTTATTTGAATGCTTTCACTTTACACTGTGGAGTACCTCATTCTCCTACCTTCTGATTCATTTCTTAAGCACTTTCTCTCTCATGCCCTCTTCTATCTTGCCTTCTCCCACTTTCCTCATTGCAAACTTGTCATGATAGCCTTGCTCTCTCTATTACTACATTCATTTGTTACGCACTTCCTTTCTCGTTCCTTCTTATATCTAGCCTTCTCCCACCCTCCTCATTGCAAACATACCACACTCTTGCTCTCTCTTGCACACCCACCTAGTCTTAGAATAGCTTAAGTCCTTCAACATATTGTAGGCTTGTTTGACAAACTGGTGTTTAGATTAAGGAGTGCTCTTAGAGGTAGCACTTCATGTGATTCAGTCATTGTCACAAGAATGTCTAACATGCAATTGATGAGGAGAGAAAGGTACATGGCAAGACCAAAGGAATACCTACAAAGAGGCCATAGAGATTGGCACAATATGGAAGACTAGTAAGCTGCTATGAATTTATAGCTAGTACAAAATGAACAATGGAACTGGGAAGATCCAAGGAACCACCTACAATGACAAGCTTGGGATAGACAAAGACTCAGCCATGCATAGAGAGGAGTTATTTTAGGATACCATATGAACAATATAAGTGACTTGAGGTACATCTGAGACAACCTAAACCTTTCAATAGAGAGGATACCTTCAAGCTCTGGCAAGAGGATTATCAGTAGTCATCCATAGAGAGTTCCACTCTAAGGAGTCTAACAGGTTACGACATAGACCAAGCATAGACTGAGCTATGAGTAAGGTGGTTCTCCAATGTAACACTATAGATCTAGTTCTTAAGCTAGACATATTTCTAGCTAGAAATGGCAATAGAGGTCTATATATGTGTCTCTTGATTAAGCAAAGTGCCACTTACTAGTAGATAACTTGATAGAGGCTTCGTCAAGCTAGTCTAAGAAGTTACATAGTTTTGAAGAAAACCCAAGTTTTGAAATGGAAAAAGAATGGGATATTTTCACGAAAACGAAAGTCTTACAATAGTATAGTTGCTCAAATTTGTACCTTATTGTAGATACTTTGTGCTAAACAACTTTAGACTAAAGAAACACTTGTCAAGGCTATGGATTCAAGTTGCTATTCTAGTGATTGGTACTCCAATGGTGGATGATGAAGTGCTAGTAATTACCGTCAAAATAATAAAGAAAAAGATCTCCCAGAGTCATAATGGATGGTGGGGTTCCAGATTGAATACCATATCTATAATTGTGGTGAATAAATTGCAATTAAAGAATATGAAACCCTCTCCAATATGAGTTTCGATGGTAGATCAAAGACTTGTGGAAACCCTAGGTATGCTTTTTGATGTTGTTCTTACTACTATTGGTGGTAGTAGTCATTATACATTGAGTTTACTAGTTATTACTATGGAAGATAATGCCTATCCCTTGTTATTAGGAAGACCTTGATTGAAACATGGCAAGGTGTTTTATGATTGTGGAACCAAGTTGATGACAATAAAAAGTAGAGACAAGGAAGTACAGGTTTTGATCAATCCAAGTTAGGTGCCTGAAATTTATAAGGCTTAAGTTCTTGAATTCAAGGACCAGTTTCCACAAGGTGTTGAAACTCAGCTTATGGAGCTTTAGATCATACCAATGGGAGAACTTGACATATCCTAGATAGCTACTAACCCAAAATAAAAAATTAAGGAAGATAAGATTACTACACAACAAAATTTAAATCCTATTAATTTTGTCATTGGTGATGGAGAAATTGTTGAGCCCTAACTCAAAGTCACTCAGTTAGGTTCTGAACGACTACCCCCAAAGCTAACTGACGAGTTGAATTTGGAAATGGACTAGGAACCCAAAATAGTGTTTCGATAAATTATTATGTGGTTGATGATTATTTTCAAGAAGTCAAGAACCAATTTGTGCATTATAAGGAAGTTTTTGCTTGGAGTTATACATATTTGAACGGAGTGCCTGAAGAAATTTGCTAGCATAAAATTCTCTTGGTACCTAATGCAAAACCTATTAGGTAGGGAAAGTATAAAATGAGTACAAATTTTGACAAACAAGTTAAGGACAAGTTGGATAAGCTCATCCAAGCAGGTTTCATCTATTCTATTGATAGAAGTGACTGTCTATTTCCTATTGTGGTAGTTCTTAACAAAACTGGGATACTTTGAGATTGTGTGGATTATAAGAAGCTAAATGCTTAGATGGTACTTGTGTTGAGAGATCATGCTCAGAATCATGTGATTACATGTGCATAGCACTAACATTTATAGAGTGCTATAAAGGAAAGGGTTAGATGCCCTAACCCTAACCCTAAATGGGTTTGTATATATTCTACATTTTCAACTAAATCTATGTACAGTTAGTCATTTGTGGTGTGCTCTCTAGCTGTGCCCTGTCTCCTTATCTCCACTCTTCTCCTCTCCCCTCTTCATATTTTGTTATGGTATCAGATCTTCTACCATTGCTGAGACATTGTGATCCTTATGTGAGAGTGTGATTGGTTGAGAGATTGAGTGTTTTCTTTCTTTCATTCCGTTGTTGAGAGAAAATTTTGTTCATTGAGTGAAGAAATTCCGTTATTGAGAGAACATTCCGTTCGTTATTGAGAGAACATTCCGTTCATTGAGTGAAGAATTTCCGTCCATGTGAAATTGAGAGATTTTCGTTAATCTCCTTCCATTCGATCCATCGTTAGAGAGAGATCTTAGTTTGATCTTTGGGAGACAATTCCATCCATTCTCTTCTCTTTGAGAGTTTCCTAAGGTCTTGTAAGTCTTCTTGAGAGAGAAAAGGTTTGGTCTTTTGATTTTCATTCTGCTAGACTGGCAGAAGCTCCTATGACCTTAGCCAATAGCTCCTTGATGCAGCTCCATCCGAGCAAAGGCTCCTACAGTGTGCATCCAAATGAGGCATTTGTAGATGGCCTCTACTAAAGAGATCCCACAAAGGCTAAGATCCTATCTACATGAGTGGACATAGCCAAAAAGAACATGGATTGTGACATATGAGCTTATGTGATTGATGGGGAAAGAAATTTACAGGCAGCAATTGTAAATGGGTGAAGGAGGGTGATAAAATAAAAGGAGCCCTCCTCTCCCTTGTTCAACATCTCTTCCACCATTGAGCCTTATGTTGCTGTAGCTCTAGTCTCCTCAAGCCTCTTCCATGAGCTCTCTCTTTCTCTCTGTCTCTCTCTCTCTCTCTCTTGTAGATATCCTCTCATGTAGACTCTTAAGTCCATATCTCTCTAGTTTATTCTCTTTCTATGAGTAGTCCTGGAGCTCCCGCTCCCTCTTGTATGTATGAAACCTCTTTTTCTCCCTTGCGTGTATAGCATATGGAGTTTCATTTGAGTAGAGCTTCACTCTATTGGAAATGAAGGTCACTTCAGATTATCTCCCTTGAGTCTTCTCTCCTTCCATTGTTCTCTTCTTCTTTTCCAAGTCTTCAAAGTGCTTCTTACTCGGCCGCTCATTGTGCGCACATGGTCAAATTGTTTCTCGAGCCACAAAGGGAATTCTTTCTTCTCTCCTAAGCAACCTCTATGGGATTTGGATAGTTTTGATAAAGTCTAGGCATGGAGGGAGTATTCTCCCAAGTCAGCACCAGTAGAAGGAGTGTGTGGTTTTCATGACTATTTGACCCTCTGTCAGTGTTTTTCTCATAACCTTTTGCTCGGTGGTCCAATTTTGATGAAAGTTATATCAATGCAAAGCTCTCTTTAAGTTGCATTGCATTGTGTGATTATATATTGTGTCTAATACAAACCCAAAAAGTTATCATGAGCCTCTGTGTTAAACAGTCTGTGTTTATGATAGTTTTTACCCCTGTTCAGTAAACTACCCATATCTTTTCAATCGCTTCTCTGTTTCTTGCAAAAATTATATCAGACGAAGCCCATTTCAAGGCACATCTTTGAATGTGTTTGAATCTTTGATATAATTTTTCTACTGGAAGTTATAAGCCTTTCTGTTTGATGATAGTTTGTAGAGTGTTTTGAGCTAATTGTAAAGTTTTATATGAAGGAGGTGCAATGTTTCCCCAGAACATACCCATCCAACCCAATCAACCCCTTCAAACTTGTCGATATATATTTGTTCATGTCATGTTAAGCCGTACAATCTTCTTTCACTAATGCATCGTTCTTCTCTTTGGCACAGACTGGCTTGCTGAGATTATGGCCTCCATTGATCCTTTCCTTCTCCCTATGCTTGAGTACAACATCACTTCAGATGTTACCATCTTCTTTCCCATCTAAGGGAAGAAAGAATGGTGTGGTCTCTTGGCATGAAAACTTTGTTTTATTTTACTTTTCTGAGTGAAAAAGATATCTACCACTCAGTTTGAAAGCAGTAGGAAGCAAAGAGGTGCATGAAGTTTATTACCCCCAACTTCATGTCACATCACCTAAAAAAATTCAAGGTGCCAGAAACTTTAGCAAGTCATAGAGATTGACAAGGTGCTGCCTATGTTTTAGACAACTCCAAGGTTTCAAGAAGATTACTCGAAGGGAAATCCAACCCTTATTCTCAACCTTAACAATGTATTAATAAGAGCTTTTGACCCTAGAAGAACCAAATGTCCCCCTAATTTTGGCTTAGATGCTATAGGGTGTATTGGGGATGGTTGAGTGAAGCACTACCTTTGAAAAGATTCACTGCAATTCTTGGTTGTAGCAAGTACATATACAAATGTGTTTATTTGGAGCACTGCAAAGCTTGCCAATTTAGAACATAACTAGAAAAATGCTTTGCAAAAGGTTTGTTGGCTAGGTGGATGGCAAAGGAGAGTTGTGTGGCTGCTAATTTCAAAATTTCTATCAGGGAAACTCATGTTTTTAAAGCATCTCGGACATTTTTGGAAGTTGTATACATAATTCAATAGCACCAACACCTTGTTGGTGGATGAGTCTATGTACAAGTGTAGTGAGAATCGCCTCAGCATGTATGTGATAGTCCCAAGGATAACTGACTAGTCTCCCTGTAGAGCTATGGGGTCTCATGATGCACTAGTGACCTTGGGCCAAGGTTGCATAAATGGCTTCTATTAGTCGATCATCAAGTTTGCCTGTCTCTATATCTTGAAGACCTTCATAGGGAGGAGCAAATAATTATCCATTGTCTCGTTAGGACATAGTACCATTGTTTTTATGCCAAATTCACCACATACTCCCATCAAGCATTCATAAATGTTGAACAATCCATCTACTAGTTTTGGGCATAGTAATGATTCACAAAGAGTTGTGATGTTGTTGTGGATACTATTTTCAGCTCCATATATAAAATTTCTCCTGCCCTTGTCACAAACACCACAAGAACATGTGCATAGTGTCCCATGGAGTCCGAATTGTTTCTGTCGCATGTAATTGAATGCTTCTTTTAAAAAATCATTTGCGCATGTGAAACACATTAGCAAGTGTATCAATCCTTCAATTTGCATACAAAGACAAGATTGAGTCCCTCAAAGCATCTTTGATAAATCTTGATCTATGGGTAGTAGGCCTTGAATCTCTTAAAGAACTCCACCTACCACAAAACAAATATCGGTTAATAGTATATTTGGACCACTAAGTACCACTTAATAGTACTTCAAGACTACTCAAAGATTCTTAATTGTACCACTTAATAGTATTTCATGACTAAGAACCACTTAATAGTACTTTAGGACTACTTAGAGGTACTTAAGTACCACTTAACATTACTTGTGGACCACTTAATAGTACCTCAAAACTATTTAATAGTACTGCAAAACCACTTAGTATTGCTCCAGCACCAATTAACAATACTTTTGATCAAATAGAAGCAATTCATAGTACTTATGGACCATTTAATAGTATTGTAGAACCACTTTGCTAGTGCTTTAGAACCACTTAATAGTGCTTTAGGACCACTTAATAGAACTTTTGGACTATTAAGCTTGCCTATTCAATTTAAGCCTTCTAGTTTCTGGGAGATTTATGGTCAAATCTTAAACATGAACAATGATTGAGTTCTTTGATTTTGCATTTCCATGTTTAAGTAAGAAGTACGTTCTCCTTTTCTCTCTTTCAAAAACATCTGGTCCAATTTGGGCAAAGAGAATTTCAAAGACTTGAACATTATTTATGGTTTACTTTCCATGTTGATATCATTTGATTTCTCATGTCAAACAGATGCATCCTATGGAACAAAATCAACATGAAAAATGGATTACAAACAATGTTATGTGTCCATTTGTTTGAGAAGATCCTCTGAGAGAATGCTGATAGCTCTAGCCTCTTAACAAACCCATCTTGCTTCTTTCATCATCTGTAACAATAGGACTAACACGATGGTTAAAAAATGACCACTAATAGTACTTCTACACCACTTAATATTACTTGATAACTATTTAATAGTATGGCAAAACTACTTAATAGTGCTTCTGACCACTTAATAGTGCTTCAAGGCCATTTAACAGTGCTTTAATGCCACTAAATAATACTTTTGGGCCACTTTTAGAAGCACTTACTAGTACTTTTGAACCATGTAATAGTACTTTAAAATTATTTAATAGTACTATAAAACCACTTAATAGTGCTTCAGGACCACTTAATAGTGCTTTAACACCACTTAATAAAACTTTAGAACTATTTAATCATACTACAAAACTACTTAATAATGCTTCAAGATGACTTAAACATAATTTTGTAGCACTAATAAGTACTTCAGTACCACTTAATAGTACTTCTCTACCACTAAGAAGCAGTTGGGAACCATTTATAAGTACTTTAAGGCCCTTAAGAAGTGCTTATAAACTAGTCTCAATAGTACCTCCAGTCCATTTTACAGTACCTTAGACCTATAAGAAGTAATTCTAAAAGGAGTTAAAAATTATATAAAGTACTTATACATGCTCCCCAAGTAATTTATCTTGGCTTGAAGTCCTTTTAAAAGATCTGTTTTAAGTGGCCTTCAAAAATAGAATTTGGCACAAAAGTACTTCAGTGCCACTTTAAAATTATTGGAAATTCTTTTGTGCCATTGAAAGTCCACCTAAAAATGCTAGCTATTAAAAGTACCATTGAAGTGGTTTAAAGCTACTAAAAGAAGCACTAGAAAGTGCCTCAAAGCTATTGAAAGTACCACTTGAAAGTGCTTTTGAGTGCCTGAAAGTGCTCTAGGATTGTTGTTATTTTCAATAATACTAAATTCGTTCCAAGTGGTACTAAAGTACATGCAAGTACTAGAGTGTCTGAAACACTGAAGTACATGGAGTATGAAATTGTTCCAAGTGGTCGTAAAGTGCATGGAAGTGCTAAAGTACCAAATTTGTTCCAAGTGGTATTAAACCACATGGAAGTACTTTCGTATCAATTTAAACTCATGGAAAGTTATTTTATGCCATTGAAAGTCCACCTACAAGTGCTACAAAGCTATTCAAAAACCACTAGAAAGTGCTTCAAAGCTATTAAAAGTATCACCTGAAAGTGCTTCAAAGGATCTAAAGGTACTCTAGGACTGTTGTTATTTTGCTTTACTAAAATGACAAACCTAAGGCTCATCAAGAAAATGTAGGGGATGCTTTAAAAAAGAATGTCTCCCCATCCTCTTGCAACAAACATCTTTTCTGTTGAGGGAGACTCGAGTTAATGACAAACTTAGGGAGGAGCTATTGATGACAAGAAAGTGCCAGAAGAGTAGAAGGAGGCAGAGAAGCTCAAGGAGGCACCATGGCAGCTCAAGGAGGCATTGAACATGATAGAAATGGAAGAGTTGATAGAAAAATCTCTATTTCAGCTCCACAATGTGCAATACTAGCATGCACACACACCTATTATGTATATATGTGTGTGTGCATGTGTGTGTGTGTTTGTATATGCATATGTGTGTGTGTGTGTACACACACACACAGATAGATAGATAGATAGATATATATATATATATATATATATAGAGAGAGAGAGAGAGAGAGAGAGACATGACACAACGTGGATAAAAGAAACAAAAATGACAGTTCACCATAAATCCATATTTTCTACTCATTTTTTCCATTGATGACAAAGCACTACCCATTCTATTTACTAGCATGTTAGTACCTTTATCCCTTCTTCCTTACTTGCACATTCTTACCTTTAGCCACTACTTGTTAGCACTTGACAAAGTAATGTCAATAACACTACTTTTTGAACTACATATCCATGCTTTCACCCAGCTTTTTCCTCCCAAGTCATTATGCTGGTTAATTGTTGTTTACATATTAGAAATTGAGGGGGGGGAGAGAGAGAGAGAGAGAGAGAGATTATTCTTTTGTGTGCAGGAAGCATGATGGTTGAAAGAACAACTACCACATTAGTTATATCCACTATTGTAGTTGGAGCCAATTTGAGTGTCTAGATGGGGATGTATGCACTAGGGTAACCTAAACATTCAATTCTTGCATACCATTCTTTTAGTTTTTTTCCCTACTAAAATATTCACACAAAGCAATGCTCACCATCATCATCCATTCTTTTAATTTTATTACCCTCTAAAATCTTGACTTGAGGAAATCCAATTGGATCATTACACGAATTGGGTATAGCCACATGTATGTAATTAGATTCAGATAGTATGCTATATAAATATTAGTGGTGGGAACATATAGTGTGATACATAGCTTATACAATTTGGTAATGGATACGGTGTGTAATATAGGACACATTCAATGTGATACATTGAATGTGTTATTTCTGTAGTGCGCTACATTAAAGGTCTTAGTAGTCTAAACTCCAAACCCCATAAAATAGAGGCAAGCTCTGTGCTATTGCACTTGACAAATACTTTGGTGGAGGCACTTAGAGAGGAGAACCTGACACGTTGACAAACTATAAAATTTTCCAACATAGACTTTTTCCAACATAGACTCCTTACAAAGATAGTAACGGAAATCCAATTGCAAAGATGAATAAGGAAACTGAAGAAATCAAATTTATCCATCTTGTCAAGTTGAGTGGAATTGAAGAGTTTAACCGCCTACTTTTTTGTAGAACTTTCCAAGAGGTTAAGTTGGAGCTGGTGTAGCAACCTCAAAACTAAAAGGAAAAGTGGATTGCAACACATGTGCATACTTGTATGTGTGAGATCTTTGAACTTCAAAAAAAAGGTCCAATTTTAAAGGCCAAGCTAAAGGAATTGAATTCAGCATAAAAGGCAAAGTTCATTAGGGACATATTTTACACAAGAAAATCCACTTTCCCACTATGGCATGAATTTGAAGCTCCAATGGGTTTCCAAGAGCCCAAATTCTTACCATATCGAGAAATAGGGCTCTCTTACATGATATATATATATATATATATATATATAGAGAGAGAGAGAGAGAGAGAGAGAGAGAGAGAGAGATAAATCTATATCTTTTCAATGAACATGACCCATCAATGAAACATCTCGCCCCAACCCTTGGGTGCAAAGTCTTTCTTGATACTTTTGTGTTCCCACCACCATTGGGTAGGGGCCATTGCACTAGGCAATGCCCGTGGTGGTTCAAATATTTTAGAGCTTCACAATCCCACCCTTCTTAGCATTTTCAATGGACATGATCCACCAATGAAACAAATCGCCTCAACCCTTGGGTGCAAAGACTTCCGTGGTACTTCTGGAACAACAAACTAGATCCGAGGTCATAACCTTAAGTACATTTCTTTAAACTTTAGATATTATTGCTTTCTATTTCCCACAACCACTATAACACCTAGTGCAATGACCCTACCCTATGGTGGTGGGAACTCAAAAGTATAGGGAAAGTCTATAAACTCTAGACATTATGAACTTGTCTCAACCACCAAACTAGAACTCTTTAGATAAAGGCATTCCCTATATGGAAACTATTCTAGGTCAAGCTCTAGTCTAATTCATTCTTGGGATAATGCATTAACAAAACTCATCGCAACCCTTGGGATTGAGAGTGCCTTGTTGATTCTCTTCTATCAACAAGGAATCTCAACCCTTTGGATAAAGACTTTCCCTATACTTTTGAGTTCCCACCACCATAGGGTAGGGTCATTGCACTAGGCAATGCGCATGGTGGTTCCAATGTTTTACAGCTTCACAATCCCCACCCTTCTTAGCTTTTTTGATGGACACAATCCATTGACTAAACAACTTGCCCCAACCCTTGGGTGCAAAGACTTCCGTGGTACTTCAGGGCTCCCACCACCACTAGTATAGGTCATTGCACTAGGCAATGCTTGTGGTGGTTCCAATGTTTCAAAGCTTCACAATCCCACCTTGCTTAGCCTAGGAATAAAGGCCATCCAATACTTCAAGGTTCCTAGCATTATTAAATCTAAATTTGAGTTTTATTACAAAGTCAAAATTTGAGAAGGGACTTCAAAGAATACTTGTGGTTTCTTATTTAAGGGTTTTTTGAAGTTTCAAGGATCTACAAAGGCCTCCAAGAAACTTTCAGGGTGTGTGCATGATTAGGTGCACTTGATAGCTGTGTCTTGAATATCAATAGCAAAGTGGTAGCCACTATGTTGCTACTTGGTACAGCGAAAGTCATGCAATTGGAAAAGGAAATCTACTATGTATAGCTTTGACCACGTGGAACGTTGCCAGCAAGGTCTGAATTCTCTTGCCCAATGGTTTGAATTTTGCTCAGTTTGCAGCTCAAATCTCTCTCTCTCACACACAAGCTCTCTCTTAGATGTGATTTGTCTCTCAGATCTATCTGTTTTCTCTCCACATCCACATCACATTATTCCCTCTCCAAAAATGTTCCCTCTCCAAGACCTCTCGACTATGAATTAGTGTGCACGATAGCATCATTAGTAGCATTCTCTTGGGACATCATCAAAATGAGAGGTTTGCACCTTTCTATTTAGCTTACCATTATTTCCTTGTGTAGTGAAACTCCACGCCAGAGACCTCTTAGTTTTTATATGTTTTAGAACCTCTCAGTTTCTATTCAGCTTATCGTTATTTCCTTGTGTAGTTAAACTCCGCGGCAAAGACCTGAGCTTTGAAGGCATTTTGGTAGAAAACGCTGAAAATGCAGGCATGCAAAAATGTGGTAAGAGAGTGTTCAGCACATCGACAAGTGGCGATAATTTCTTGGAATCGTTGTTTGTATTTGGCTCTTTCTAACATAGCAGTACGCTTCTGATGCCAGATGAATTTGGGTGCAACTAAAAGCATCTAAAAGCTTCTGGTTGTAGGCACAAACATTGGGAAAATTAAGAGAATGGTGGCTCATTAGAATGCAAAAATTATGAGAGTGTGATGAGTCCATCAACAAGATTACTGAGAACCTTGAGCTAGATGTGGCTTGGCTTGTGCTCATTTAAAGATATTAGACCATGTGACTCAAAATTGCTACACTTCAAGCTGCTTCTACTATTTTGGTTTTCTGGTTCACTTGGAAGACTACCCTGTATGGCCTGTGTATTGAATGTTATGACCATTTAGGAATTATAAATACAAATACCATCATTTCTCTACAAAAGAAAAAATGACTACTCCTCACTATTGCAACTAAACAATCGTGGGGAGCTTGTTTCTGCTTTGGTTGTTTTCGTTGCAAAAATGCATATCAAGATGAACCTATGCACTATGTGTCATTCCGGTGGCTCATTAGAATGTGGGACATGCAAACAGGCTCTTATCAAGTAGTATGAGGCAAAGAGAGTGCGAATACTGAGTTAAGGTGAAGCTACAAGCAAACTCCATGGACTTGAAGGTTGCAAAGTGCTGAAAGATTTCTCTTGATGTTGTGAGGTACTTCAAGTGACGTACACAAGGTCTACATGAGGAGGCAAAGGTTGAAATCACCAAGAGTGTTATCGAGCACCCAGTATTTTGAAAGCTGTAGGGTTCATGTTCACAGGCGATTGCGGATCATGAAAAAGGTTTATTGATAAGCAGCCTTCAAGACACCCTCAAGTACATGAAAAATCCCAAAAGCTCTAAAGAGTTATTTATGAAGGGAGAGAGCATGATGATGCTTATGAATACTAAAGACCAAGCCAAGAAACCAAATATTGCAGCTGTGTATCTAGGTGTGCATCATAGGAACTTCTATGCTGCTAGATTTCGAATGTGTCAAGAGATGATACCATTGCATTTGTGTGAACGACAACCATGCATAAAGGGTGCAATTACAGAAAAGGTGAAGGAGTTAGTGCTATCATTTTGGACCAATAATACATGTGTCTCGCCAAATAAGAAGGACGTCTATCAAAAGCGTACAGGGAGAAAGACTTGTAGAAAACACCAAGTGCATTTTCTTGAACAGCCTCAGGTTGGTGATATTTCTTCAGGTCGTATCCCTTCAAGAATAATAAACTCATTCCTTACTTCTCTATGGTATGTTTTTAGCAAGTTGATAGTGGCTTTTAGGTTCTGTTTTCATTAGCTACATGTTAGCTACCATTGGCTACATGTTAGCTACCATTGCCTACATGGTAGCTACCATTATGACTTGTTGTGAATAAGTACCTATTCATTATTGTTGTGTTGTTAACTACTCTACCTTTTGGTAGCTACATGGTGGCTACCATGGTGGCCTAAATTGCTATGACTCACTATGACTACTTACTGAATGATGCGATTAGCTACCAAGTGTTACTAGTAGCACTCAAGTTGGAGTTAATTGAGTGGTGGCTACATAATAACTAACTACTAGCTACCACATCTATTAACTATGAGTGTTGTGATTGTTGTAGCAAATCATAGCCACCACTGAATGAATTGGTATCTATCATTAGGCATGCATTATTGGCACTTAGCTACCGAGTGCTACCAGCAGTACTGAAGTAAGAGCTTTGTAAGTGGTTAAGAAATAATTGAGTAGTAGCTACCACGTTTGTTAAGTATGAGTGCTCTTATTCTTGTAGCAAGTGGTAGCCACCACCAATTAGCATGATAGTTGTCATTAGGTGCCCATTGTTGCCATTACCATAGGTGGTGGCCAATTTCTTGAGTGGAAGATACCATTTGCTGCCATAAACAAAGAGTAGGAAATTATTTGAGTGCAAGCTACCACTTGCTTCCACTAAGTGAGAGTAACAGAAACGCAACACTTGCTACCATTTGCTAACACTTGCTGCCACTAAGCTAGAGCAACAGAAATGCAGCCCTTGGTAGCACTTGCTACCAATTGCCACCAATAGCTATCGATTGCTACCATTAGCAACAATGCCAAGAGACCTACCAATCCCTTGAATCCATATGTGGTAGCTACCGAATGATTGTGCATTAGCTACCATGTAGTAGGAAATTATTTAATGGAAGCTACCACTTGCTGCCACTAAGCGAGGCAATTTTTCAGTGGAAGCCACCACTTGTTGCCATAGAGCGAGAACAGCCTTAACTCTAGAATTTAGTTGGTAATCAGAAACAAAGTCACCTTTGAAGTGTGGTGACCAAAGGGTTTATCAATATATCTCCAAAGGTGACCAGATTAATCATCATTGGAGGGAATATGTGCGGGAGAAGGTTCTAGTAGGTTTTATTGATCTAGTTTGTGTCAGCACCAAGATTGAAAGCCTATTAAAAAATGTAAATTTGGAGATGCTTTCATCAAGTACATTGATTATTTAGGTGGAAGCTACCACTTGCTGCCATTAAGCGAGACAATTATTTTAGTGGAAGCTACCACTTGCCGCCACTAAGCAAGGCAATTATTTGAGTGGAAGCTACTACTTGCTACCATTGAGTGAGTAGCCATAACTTAGAAAGACAATCTAGTTGGTAATCAAGAACAAATTCAGCTTTGAAGTATGGTAGCCAAAGGGTTTATTTGTACATCTCCAAAGGTGACTAGATTAAACATCATTGGATGGAACATGGTGCACTCAAGATTCAATGCTTATTACAAAATGTAACTTACAAGATGCTTTCATCAGCTACATTGATTGAGTACATGTTTTCACTCAATACCTGGCACTTAATTTAGGTTACAGATATTTAATTTGCATGATAGAACAGTAGCTACTCGTGTGCTTATTGGAGGCACTAGCATAGTGGTACTTTCCAACTATAACTGCTTGCCACTAATAGAACAATGGTAGGTATTCTTTTGCTAGTACATACAACAACAAGAGAATTATCCCTTTCATCCTTTTGCTTGTCACAAGCAAACTTGAAACTCCTTATCTATTAATGTTTTCCAATAACTTTAACAAGTACTAACAAACTAATATGTTTAACTAGGACTAACAAACTAATATGTTTAATGTAGGTGGAGTTCTTTCTTGCCTTCAAGTAGCGCCACTCGAAGGTACAGATTCACCAAAGGGCCTTTGAGAAGTTGAAGCCCTCCTTTGTGCACAAGCTTAAGGATTGGTACACTTGTTGCTACATCACACATGTGCAGATGTCTTTTTTGAAGGATTCTATAAACCACTTACGACAGGTCTCTTTTGGTGTGCATGGAGCAGAGTGCAATTGCAGATGTAAAATTTGTGATTCAAGTGATAGTTGCAATGCATGTGTGAAAACTTTCGCAGGCATAACTATGCTTTGGGAATCTATTTTTTTCTCAAAAGCAATCTGTGCCAGCTATCATGCCCTTAAGTGCTTGATGGGACAATTCTCTTCATGTGGAGCAAGAAAATTTACATGTTGCCCAAGGGAGGAATCGTTTACTACATGTATAGTGTCCGTAAAGATATTTGAGGATCTCCAAGTTGGAACCACAGTTGATGGAAAAAAGAAAAAAAGGAAAGTTCTTTCATTCAAAGAGATGCAATGCAGGCAGCTTTTGGTAATGTTTAAGGACCACTTGAACAAGTTTATAAAGCATAACTTTGTCTACAGATGGTAGGTAGAGCAATTCAAGGAGTGTCTTGTTCACTTCCCCAAAGAAGTGGTAGTTTTTGTCATGGATATTGTAGAAAACTACACTTTCAAAGAACAAAATGAGATCCAATTCATGCATTGGCACTCCAACGAAGTTACAATCTTTGTCCAAATTATGTATGTGCATATTGTAGGCATCGTCCACAAATACTATCACTTTTATATATCCGATGATAGGATGCATGACACTCTTTTTGTTCAGGATTGCTTTATGCTCCATTATAAATGGCTGAAAGATCAAGGCATTCAAGTCAATGAACATTGGGTGTGGTCAGATGAAGCAGCTCAAAGCAAAGAGGCCTTTTTACTTCATTGCTCGATATGGCACAATGACAGGAATGAGAATGACATAATTTTTTTGGTTTAGGAGATGGAAAGGGTGAACACAATGGTGCAAGGGCTGTTCTTAAAAGGCATCTCACTCATGAGAAACTAAAGCCAAATGGTGCAAAGCTCCAATGTGCAAAGGGAGTGGTGTTATTTCTAAGAGAGACATTGTCCGAAGGAGCTGATGCCACATACCCCTCAAAGGCTCAACCCGTTACCTAAGTGTTTTGGAAAATCAAGGAAGGTCATGTGGACAGAATCAGGAATTGGGATTGTAAAGCTGTCCCTAATTCGCATGAGTTGCATAATGCATTGTGTGTTGGGCTATTCTTTATGATGTATTCAAGGCATCGACGCTCTCTCTACAATTCCAAGAATACATAAAAATCCTTGTCGAGACAAAAAAACATGTCTTTCCTGTTTGTGGTCGAGGCTCATTTGTTGTCAGGGGATTTTGTACAAGCAAACTCAAGGAAATCCATACGAGTATAGGCTTTTAAGGTTGGAGCCTGAAGTCTTCATCGAGTCCCAGTGTCCCACCTTGTCAGAGCTATCAAGTTTCCAATGGAGCAAGAAGGACGTGTGAGAACATATGTATTGTCCTCTAAAGTGTATGAAGTTTTTTATAACATGTAATACAATGCTATCACATAATCTGAGAAGTTAGCAGAGATAAAAAATAAGAATGAGTGTAGGTACCACTTACTTTCTTGATAACTTCCATTAAATGCTAGTAGGCCTTAGTAAGGGCTTTCATTTCCACCCAAAAGCCCCTTGGTTGCTACTTAGGATAGGTAGAATATGATCCTCTAGTCTCTGTTTGCTCGATTTGGGAATTTCTCGCAAATCTCCTTCATGGCTAAAGCATTGCAAGTGGTTAGATGCTCAAAAGTTTCAGTATTTTATTGTTTTTGCTTGGAATTGATGGGTGTTCGAGTAGATGGCTGAAGTATTTAATGCTCCAAAGTTGGTCTATCACTATGCAAATCATGTTTTTCAAGACATATGCTTGGATGAAAGGTTATATTGGTCACAAGAATGCATCATTCATGATGTTTCAGACTGGTTCAGTGATTGATGTAGCCCCTTTGATTTTCTATGTGGATGATATGCTCTATGCATACTACAAAAGTTTGAGGTTAATTATGTATGGCTTTATGTTTCATACACTATGCTATGCAACATTGAAGCATATGATGGATACTCTTCATAGGTTCTCTGCCTTGGCTTTGCCTAAAATGCATGTAATGGTGAAAGGTGTGCTTCACTTGAGTAGTGATTTGATGAGCATAGATCTGAAGATCATGGAAGACATTATGTGTCTCAATGGTGATATATTAGCTATACTAGCTAGTGATTCTTAAGAAGGATGCAAGAAAGATCAAAGGGCAAAGGAGTTACAAGAAGGGCTACTCTAAGAACCTCTCCAATGAAAATGTACCTCACACTATGGTAGCTTGGAAGAGAAGGAGGAAAAGGACAAGATATGCCATCAAAGGGGGGAATTTCCCCACATCTTCAATTTAGAATTTTTGTGTGTGTGGTCAATAAGGGTTCTCTGCCTTGGGATGTCCCCCTCAAATGATTGTTAGTCTTATGTTTTACCTTGCTGGATCTAAGGGTATTCCCATGCATAGTCATTGTCTATCTCCCAATTGTAAACCAAGAGTCCTAGGAGTAAGTCATAGGTTGGGGCCATGTGTATTACCACATGATGGTGTGCAAGCCATGGAGCATCCCATATACTACTGTTTAGGGATGAGGTCATCAATTTGTGGGAGGGAATGAAGGAAAAATTGATGCAATGGGATCATACCAAGGGTCCTAAGGTCTATGGTTGTGAGTGTGTGAACACATGGTGTGTGTAGGTGTGCTTGAGTTAGGTGTGACTGATGATGTGTCAATTAGTAGGTGTGAATCTAGGAGTGTGGTGTGTGATTGAGAGATAATTGTGGATCTAGAGATGCTCCCTTGAGCTCACATATGATGTCAGGCTTGGATGTAACTTGTGCCTATATATTGGGCATATC
This sequence comes from Dipteris shenzhenensis, assembly GCF_047967505.1. Taxonomy (NCBI): domain Eukaryota; kingdom Viridiplantae; phylum Streptophyta; class Polypodiopsida; order Gleicheniales; family Dipteridaceae; genus Dipteris; species Dipteris shenzhenensis. The sequence continues at coordinate 5,047,936 of NC_141603.1, read as the reverse complement.
TCTCATGAATAAACTCTCCCTTTCCATCATCTTGGTCTCTCCATCTTGTCTCCATACTACTCCAACACAGCTCTCTATTATGATGGGATCTACCAGCTAATTAACAGATTGACTAACTCAAACCCCTTCCAAAAAAAGCATGTACACAAACAATCCTAAGACTCTAATCTTTCACTCAGTTGTGCATAACCATGCAACATAAACTTTCTTCAAGAGAATATTAAATACCACATGTTGATAGAATACTAAGAAAGCACCATTTATTCATATATAAGTGAAATACATTGCCTTGGATTGCATAGTCCCTAGATTGTATCAAAATTATGTGTGGTGGTAGCTACCACCTGTTATGTTGGTAGTTACCACCTGGCAAACATTATGCTCTCTGTTGTGGTGGTAGTGACCACCTGGCAAAAATTGTGCTCACTATTATGATGGTAGCTACCTACAACTAGACCACTAGCAACCACCTAGCATAAATTCAGCTCTTTGTTATGATGGTATCTACTAGCTAATTAACTGATTGACTAACTCAAACCCCTTCCAAACAAAGCATATACACAAACAATCCTAAGATTCTAGAATTCTCAATCTTTCAATCAATTGTGCATAACCATGCAACACACACTTTCTTCAAGAGAATATAAAGACCACATGTTGATAGAATACTAAAAAAGCATCATTTAGTCATTTCATGTATAAGTCAAAAATTACCTTGGATCACACAGTCCCTAAAAGGGTGTAACAAAAAGCAATTACAAAATGTATCAATAGATTGCAAGCTTTTTCATCCTTTTCATTACATAGCATATTCTACTACACATATGCTCTTGGATATTCTATCTCTTTCCATTTAAGCAGCCATGGCAATAGAGCATTGGTCAGAAAGAAAGGGTCCTGCTCATCATCTATTCGGTCGAGCGATGTCGAACAAATCATTGACCAAGATGAATTTAGCATGTTCTTGTACTTGGTGTCATCAACTAGCAACACCTCATATGTTCTCCACTCAGGATGCCTCGCATGGCTGTCAAGGATACTCAGAATATTCTAAGAACAACCAGAAAGAAAAGAGCACAGATCAAAGCTCAAAGGATGGATTGTATTCAAGATAATATCAGCACTTTAGAACAAAAAGCCAGAGAGGGTGATGAAGAGGCCCATGCAGACCTAAACAAGGCAAAAAATGAGCTCAGGAAGAAAGAACAGATCAAACTAAATGACTTCAAAGTTTATTATAGAGACTGGTGGGTTGGAAATATTGACAGGCCCACTAAGGAAACCTTCAGAATAATATGAAGAAAAATGTGTCAAGAGGGTATTCGTCTCTTTAAAAGACCAAATGGCCCCCACCTAAATAACATTGAGGAGAATATTGAATACATTCAAAATCACTTCAAGGATCTACTCTCCAGCACTTGCCCTCCAAATGATGACACTCAAAGGGCAAGATAGATCTGTCAAATAATAAGGGAGAAGGTTGTTAAATCTTTTGACCTCCCCTACCTAGAGAGACCCTTCAGTCTAGAGGAGTTGAAAGAAGCTGTGGCTATCATGGTAGATGGGAAGACTCCAAGGGAAGATGGTCTACCCATTGAGTTCTACAATTTTTTTTGGGAGCTAATTAGACCATACCTTTTACTGCTATGGCAAGAAAGTGCTATGAAAGGTTTTCTTCCCCTTCACATTAATGGAGGCATTATAAAACTGATTCCTAAGGAGGACCCTAAAGATTCGATAAAAGTTTGGAGACCTCTTACAATGTTGAACTACAGTAGCTACAAAATATTTGCCAAAGCTTTACCTATAAGGATTCAAGGAAAAATGAAAGATTGGATTCTATCAAAGCGAAAGGGTTTTATCAAAGTATTTCACCATCTTGAAGCCATCATCAATATTTGGGAAGGAGGTGAGTATGCTAAGGAAACCAAGCAGGATATTTGTTTTCTTAAGGTTGATTTTGATAAAGCCTATGACAAACTAGAGTGGGACTTTATAGTCCAATCTTTGCAGGACATGGGAAGCTTAATTGGTATTCTAAATGATATCCAATCAACCCCCCCAAGATGTAAAAAAGAATTTTGCAAAGTACAAGGATTATACATACATCGTATTTTGCAATGATAAAATCTTTCATTCTATTGTGGATGTGTGCATTGTGTTTGAGTCCAAGATGATATCATTCGAGTCAGCTAAGCATGAGGTTAATAAGAGACAAAAGATCAACAAAATGATGTCTATAGTTTGGTGGAGGCCATTGAGGTATTATACATATACAATAGTAAAGATGATCTATCGTATGTCTCAAGTGGTGAATGCTTTTTTAGGAAAAATATCAAGGAGGCTAGTCTGGAAGAAACAGTCAACCAAGTAGTCAAGGCAAAAGCAACATACAAGGCTTTGAAGTTTTTGGTTCACTCAGATGACAAATTGGCTAGCTGAGAATATACAGTGGACGAGCTGGACGAGCACAAAGCAATGGGCTAGGCCCAACCATTGGGCTAGGCCCAATGGTTGACAAAAGTTGGACATCAAAATGGATAAACTATTGCAACAGTGATGGGGCACCATCAAAGGTGGTGAGAGCAAAGATGCCTATTTGTGTAGAATTAATGAAATATTGCAACAATGATGGGACACCATCAAAGGAGGTGAGAGAAAGATGCCTATTTGTGTAGAATTAATGTATAAGGAGATAAAGGCAAATGCTTTGATCAATACAAAATTGCAACTTCAAGCCTTCCAACAATCTAGTTTTGCATTCTCATATGACATTGGTTTATAAGACGATAGTTCAAAAATTTTCAATGTCAAGGGAATCAATGCAAAGAAATTTGAGGCAATGGTAGTGATCCTTGGAAGAAGCCATTTGTGGTTTTCTTTTATGAGCTTTAAGATCTTCCAATAATAGCGATTATTGAGCTCATACGAGTGTGATACAAGGGCCAATGGCATGTCAAGAAAGAGCAACTTTCCTCCTTTTTTATCACTAATTCACAAGGGGATGCATTATCTGTCATCTTGACATCTACATTGAATTTCAAAGGAATCATTAGAAAAGTGTCACATTGAATTTCAAAGGAATCATTAGAAAAGTGTTGCATGGTATGGTATTGTGGCACGAACATAATCATGTAGGTGGTGTTGGCATTGAATCCTGCAACCGATGATAGTTGCGTTCCTACATAGGGGTGACCGGATACCATTGAGAAGTTTCCCACAAGACTCTTGGACTCTTTTTCCAAGAGAAAGGAATACTAAAATTCCAACACCCTTCTCTTTATTATCGTCGCTGACCAAAGCATCCTTCCTTGATCAAAGATATAGTGGAAGCTTATGAGTTGAGAGGTTGGGATGTTGCACTATTTGGAATGGGGCTAGCTGCAGAGGTAATACTGTGGAAGGGTGTTGATTTGATAATAATTGAAACTCCTCATCACATTGGATACTTCTCACCTTACTTTAGTTACATACTTGTAAATTCACGGATGAGAAGCAGGAGACCTCAGACAAGGATGGTAGGCAAAGAAACCTAGAGAACACCTCTATATCTCCTGAATCAAAAAATGGTCGCTCTTCATCTATGAAGGTAGCTAGCTAGAGGACATACATTTGAGAAACACACAAAGAGCAGATTGTATGAAAGGCTACATGGGACCATAATTGAGGGCTCACTTGCCATAAGGAAGGCAGAAGCAGTGAAGGAAGTAAAAGTGTCGTAGTGGATTCGGGTAAAGGGAAGGCAATGGAGGTTCAAATACAAAGCCTGAAGCCTCCAAAGGAGGTTATGGTTTTTGAGGGGAGGGAAGTGTAGTAGTGAAGGCTATAGTACAAAGAAATGAAGAAAATGTACTAACAATCAATGATGAGTCCTCTCCTGAGACCTCCCAAACTAATCTTGACTAGCTTGTTATTGGGTTAGAGCAACCCGTTGGTCAGCCTATTGGATCACAACATCCTGTTGATGAGTCTATATGTACGAAATATGATGCCCTCCTAGTTGTGGGATATACTCTGATAGAAGCAAAAGAGGCATGCACAATACTTCTAGCATAACTGGAAGAAGAAAGAAGCAAAAAAGAATGAAAAGTAGAGATATTTTCATATATGTAAATCTAATTTTGAAATAAAGATATCATTTTGCCTTTTTATTTTCTCATTGAAGTATTTGGACTTATTTGAATAGTTAATTTTAATATTTGAATATTGAATATTACCATGAACTTCATGGTGTTTATGTTAAATGGTTTCTTAAGTATTTTCCTAGCTATTTTATTTTAATATTTCAATGGTCAATATTTTAGCTTAATTATTTTAGTTTAATATTTTAGTGGTGAATATTTTAACATAAACTTGATTGGTTAAATAGTTTGTTAAGTGTTGGCATAATTATTTTATTTTAAATGTTTAATTCTCATGTTTTTAAGGATTCAAAACTACTCTATACAAGAGATTGTCTAAAGTATTGGCTTAATCATTTTGTTTTAATATTTTAATGTGGTGAACATTAACTTAATTATATGTACACAACCTCTCTATCTATATTTAGATACCTTTTTTTTGCATTGGTTACTCTATGCATATTAACATAATCATTTTATCTTAATACTTTAATGGAAAATATTAACTTAATTATGTGTGCACCATCTCTCTTAGATCTCTATCTCAACAACACTTATTTTTCCATTAGTTATTCTATGCAAGTGGATGTGTAAAAGTTTCAAGGAATATTGTAATATTTGTTTTAAAATATATCACTAGATTGTTAGAAGGACATTAAAAAAATATCCTAGGACACTTTAATTCCAGTTAACTGAGCCACTTCCTAGAAATATTCAGAAGCACTGATAAGGTATTTTGGGGTTTTGATTATTTGCCATAATAACATATATGCTGAAAAGAACTTGGAATTATTATGGATTGGAACTTGCACCTATTACTTTGAGTTCTACCTAAAGTTTTAAGGTCAATGTACCACCAAATTTTCAATCTATTTTCTTAAGTTTTAGATAAAATGGCCGTACTTCTTAATTAGAATGGGTTTTTAAAGGTTTTGTAATTCATAGAGTCTAAGGATAACTATAACACATATGTTTAGATTGCTTTGGAGCTAGATAATCAAACTTACTATGATCTATGGTCCCAAATGTAATTTAAATGAATGCTGACAACGAGGCAAATTTTGATCTTTTGCAAATTTGTTGATATTTCTAACAAATTCCAAACTCAACCATACTTTGTATATGTCTTCAATAGGATATTATGGAGTAGTGTGAGTTTTTAAGGAACCTAATATCATGTAGAACACTAAATTCAAGCCGTATTTTGATTGTTAATTATGCTATAATTCATGCTAAATTCAAGATACCTTCAACTGTTTAAATTGTACTTATAGAGTGCCTCTAATGAGTGATACCAATTTAAAAAAGTCTAATGTAAAACACTTATATACTGGATAATTCAAACTATAAAAGTGAGATTTAATGTAGAACCTATTTTGGTAGTTGAGATCAGGAGCACTTAATCTCTTTTATTTTCAACCTTCATTGTAATATGGTGACTTCCCCTTATGATATAATATTGTTATAGTTAAAATATGACACTTTGTGGCTATTATGTGTAGTATATAAAGATGCTTATTTATGAAATATGACTTACAATGCAACCCGCTAGGCTAACCACTTCTGTTAATTGCTAAATCAATCTTGCCAAAATGATTTTTCAACAAAGATTTGTCATCTAAGACTTAGGTGTCTGATATACTTATAAACACTTTGTAAATAATCCTAGCTCATTGAAATCATTTTTTTTTCAAGCATGCTAGATAAAGTTTCAAATATGAGTATTGTTTGAGTGAAACACTATGTTACCAGCTCAAGAGAGGAAATCACCAAAAAACACATTTACAGCAAGTTGTGATTTTTTTGCCAAAACCTCAAAATGATACTTTTATGTCATGTTATGCTACCAAGCTAGTGATATGGGAAAAAAACCATGGGACTTTGATATTCAAAAAATTTGGACTTGTATTTAGTTCAGTTCTAAAGTCCAAAAGTTCTGAATACAATGTTATCATCATACATTATATACCACTCTCTACATCCATGTACATATAAGTATGTATCACCTATACATCAACATGTTACAAGCATGTCCTTGCATATTAGGTTCTTAAAAGGAAAAAGATAAAAAAATTAGCCATTGTAGCTAATCACTTATGAAACGAAATAGTTTGTACATAATCAAATCCTTTATAATGAGAGTATGTACATGCCCATGAACTTGAAGATTGTGTGACCTCCTATTTGGTATCTGTGTCCTACTATATGAGGTTGCTTCTAATAAGGGTTGCATTGCATTAGAATGCCAATGCACAATACTTATATGTGTCTCTTTGACAACAAGTGGTGCATTCACTTTAGGGTACATAAGCTCAACATCTTGTGTTTCAACACTATTTAACATTTAACACTATTTGGCATTTAGTAGTATTTGGCATGTAGTACTATTCGGCACTATTTAGCATTTAGTACTATTTAGTATTTAGGACTATTCAACATTTAGCAAGATTAGCATCACCTAGCATATAGTACTATATATCATTTAGTACTAAAAGGATAGCCTAAAAGGCTAAATACTACTAAGCATTTAGCACCATTTAGCACTATCTAGCATTTAGTACTATTTAGTTTTTAGAACTATAATTTAGTATTAGTACTATTCATCATTTAATACTATTCATCATTCAGTACATTTAGCATTTAATACTATTTATCATCTACTATTCAGCACTCTAATTTAGTAGTTAGTATTATTTAATATGTAGCATTTAGTACTATTTAGTAGTATCAGTAGTATTTAGCAGTATTTAGCACTAGTTAGCACTTAGTACTATTTAGTATCAGTAGTATTTAGTAGTATTTAGTACTATTTAGTATCAGTAGTATTTAGTAACTAGTATTTAGCACTAGTTAGCACTTAGTAGTATTTAGCACTTAGTACTATTTAGTATTAGTAATATGTAGTACCTTAGCTAGCACTTAGTATTATCTAGCAATATTAGGATTAGCATTAGTACTGTTTAGTACTTAGCAGTATTAGTAGTATTTAGTACTATGTAGTAGTACTTAGCAGTATTAGTAGTATTTAGCACTATTAGTAGCACTTAGCACTTAGTACTATTTAGTCCCAATTAGATCTAGATTCCAACACAACCAATGGAAATATGGCCCTTAAGGGGTTCCCTTTAGGGGCAAGGGCTGTGTTGGAATATGTCCCTTACCCCTAAAGGGGACCCCTTAAGGGCCATATTTCCTTCAAGTTTAAATACTACTATTTTTTTATTATTGTCTATCTTTAAATAATCTATTTGCCTTTTGAAATCAGTTTCAAATAATTATTCTTTTCCTTACACAAACAGGTAAAGACACTGAAATACCATGTCAAAAAAAGTTGAAGACTGGTACAAAGCAAGCTAAAGCTGTTGAAAATGAGAAATGCGGAACTCCTAACATTTCAAATGTGTTCATAGACACCAAGAAAGAATAACAGGTAGAGGGGCATGCCTCATGTGGAAAAGAAGACAATGGACAACTATTCAATGGAAGTCGGTTTGGAGGATGTTGGGGATCAGGAATATGACAAGGATGAAATGTTGGACAAAGTAAAAAAGTAGCAGGCAGTGGCACAGGGAACCTGAAAGTTGCAGAGGAGAGAGGTAGGACTGTTTTTTTTTTCCTATGTGGCCAAAAGAGGATATTTATTTTTATAAGTTCCTGTTTTATCTATTTCATTTATTCCTGTTTTATATATTGCATCTATTCATGTATTATATATTGTTCAGTAGATGAAAGTTTGCCAACTAAGGAAGCTCTTACTAAGATGAAGTGCCACATACAACACAAGAAGAAATCTATTGTGCGGTCATTGTACAGAAGCAAGAATATTGAGGAAAAGGAGGGTAGGCATTTTTTTGTGAAGATGCACATTTACAGTCTTCTGTGTACAACACTTCAAACAAATTTTTTATTTGACTTTATTTCTTTGTAGAGAATCTAACTGGAGACATCGAAGATGATCAGCACTTGGATGAAGATGATCTGCTGAACTTGGATGAAGAAAATCTGTAGCAACCAAACAGGATTATAGAGGAAGCAATAGCAAGATTGGACATGCAAGACTTGCCGAGAAACCACAACAAGGACGAAGACATAGGTGGCAATGGGGAGTTGATTTGAAAGAACAGCAAGGGTGAACATACCAATAGTGGTGAAAAGCTCGACACAGATAATGGTGAAAGGGTCACTAAGGCAGTTGAGATTATATCAGGGCTAAAGCCTAAACTACTTGACAGCTTTGATGGAGAGCAAAAGGAGGATGACAAAGTACTAGGTAGCAGGTGGCTTTACAAGAATGAGCGTGTCTCATCAAGGAATAGCCCCCTCCTTTTATAGCCAATAGAGGGAGTCTCTCCTCTCCCTGCAGGAACAAAGAAGAGGAAATTTAGTCAGATAGTTACTAAGTCGTATTTGATTTATCCTAGCAAATGCCCAACCCCAAATGTTAGGACCAGATCGTCTATGAAATGACATTGTATGAGAGCTGGTCTCGCAAGTTTTAAATAAAACTCTTTTTGCAATTTATCTTCTTGTTTTTTTTACAATTTATTTTCTTGTTTTTTGAATGAAATTATTTTTGCAATTTATCTTCCTTGTTTTTTTAATGAAATTCTTTTTGCAATTTATCTTCTCGTAAGTTGATATGAAATTATTTTTGCAATTCATCAACTCAAGTATGATGGATTTGTATATGTGTTATTGTTGCTTTTAGGTGACTCCGGAGATGTTCTACCTTAAAAAAAGTTGTTAATCTTTGATTTGAATGGAATATTGTTAAAGAGGTGGTGGCGGACTACTCTTAAAATGACCCAAGGTGGTGATTCATAAATTAGGCAACCATGTCATCTCTTTGCAGCCACAGTTGATCAATTTTATGAAATCTTTGTGGGAGCATTTTGAGATTGCTACATGGAGTAGTATGACAAGGAGAAATGTCAGTCCCATAGTGTCTTTGATAGAAAGCAAATTGGGATATGATGGGTTTCCATTCTGTGACCTTTAACCTTGTGCTTTGTTTGTAATATTTGGAACTTTATTGCCAACACTGCATCAGCATGCACTATAGCAGGAGATGCATCTTTTAGTAATGCATAACTGCTTTTGCATTTTGGGATTTTTGCATAAAAGATTCCAGAAACCACTTGATCCCCAATGTTGAAGACTAATTTACCCCAGCCATCGGTCTCTTGCTCTATGAGGACTATTTTTTATTTTGAGCACAGCACCATATAATAGTCCTCATTATCTTCATTTGTAGGGGACCATAGTACTACAAAATTGTCACCCATCTGAAGCATGTCAGCAACTGGTCTCTATCCATTGCACATGTTACAAATTCCTTCTCCATGTGTGATGCAGTCTTCCCATTGATGGGCTCCAACCTGTTCAAGGTCCATGGATTTGCATGAGATAAATTGGTGCATTTATCCCATGTTTCATCCATGCAAAATTAACAAAAGTATGACAAATGTCTGAACAAGGCTTGTGTGGGATCTTTGTTACTAAAACACAATATGAAGTGTGTTGAATGACTTCCTTTGATGGTCTGGAAGTTCCATGCTTTAGACCTGTCAACATCACCAACCTTTACTTCTATGAAGAGCCTTTGTTTAGAATCATCTCCCATCTTCCATGCCAACCATTCCACAACATCGTGTGCATTTTGTAGCTTTGCACCATTTACATCCAATTGCTCACTGATTAGTGCACGCTTTATGACTGCACCAATCCCATCATGTTCTCCCTTGCCATGATCGCTTTCAAAAAAGTTCCACATCATCCAAATGCTAGTTAAAGAGCGATACCTAGCATAACAAACAACAGATATATTGCATTTTAAAATATGTAACATCTTCAGCGTGATGTAGAAAATAAGGGGGCAGTGTCCAATGTCTTACCTTGCAACAAAGTAAAATGGGCGAGCGACCTTAAACTGAGATGCTGCCCCATCTGACCAAACCCAGTGTCTTTTAAACTTCAAGCCTTTAGACACCAACCATTGATGGTGAAGCATAAAGCAATGCTGCACATATAGTGTGTCATGTACTTTGTCATCTGAAATGTAAAGATGGATTGCTTTTTTATCTCACTCATCTCCTTCCAATAGCAAATATGAACCAAGATGGTCACTTGGTCATTATGCCAATGCATTGATTGAACCTCATTCTGCACTTTGAATGTATAGTTCTGTGCAAAGTCAACAACTGAAAGCACCACATCATCAGGAAAAATTATGGTGCACTCTTTGAATTGAGAGTGTTGCTAGTAACTACGGAAGTTGTGAGTGATAAACACATTTAAGTATTGCAAGTATTGAGGGATGATGATGGATAGAGGAGTTTCCTTGTATAAAAATTTTATTCTTTTCTTTGCATCACCTTTTCTAGTATCCTCGGTGGCATATTCATATGTATTTCATCTTATCAATGCACCATTTGCATCATCCAACTCACATGGGCAAAACAACGGTTGTGGGCACTTGTCACATTTGCACAATAAGCGTTTAAGCTTGTGCCATTCAGCATCCTCTTTCTTTGGACATATTGCCAAATGCCAGATTTTAGACACAAAAGAACAACTGTTGGTGTGGGCTCCCCTTGGGACCTACCATGCAACAATCTGCTATTCTGCCTCATGGAATTCACTGCTAGTCGGAATAAGTCTATTCTTGTATGGTAAATACAACAAGTATTCCTTTCCTTTAGTTTTTTAATGAAATAGGACTTCAGATTTTGAAAAGAACATAAACTAATATCTATAGAAGGATGCTCCTCCTTGAAATTAAGGAAGAATTTTGCCCACAAAATCGATCATCAACAATCATTATTATTTAAACCTAAACAGTAGACAAAAAAACTATAAGTTATTTAAAACTTAGAGTGCCATCATTATTTTTCTAAGTTCTATCACTCAATTACTATCTTAGCTGCTACTAGTAGTGCCAAATATGAGTAAGTGCTAGATAGTACTAAATGCTAAATAGTACTAGGTGCTAAGTATTGTTGTTGTAAACTCTAGATAGTACTAAATAGTAAATGCTAGATAGTACTAAATATGTTTACATAGTACTAAGTGCTAAATATTTTACTAAATGCTAGATAGGACTAAGTGCAAATATTACTAACTACTAGTTTAGTACTATTAGTAAGTGCTAATATTAATTACTAAAGTGCTAGATAGTACTATTAGTAAGTGCTAATATTACTAAGTGCTAATATTAGTAAGTGTTAGATAGTACTATTAGTACTAAATATTAAGTGGTAATATTACCACTTAGTAAGTGCTTATATTACTAGTGTTGGATAGACTAAACAGTAAGTGCTAGATAGTACTAATAAATAGGAAGTGTTAATATTAGTGAGTGCTGGATAGCAAGTGCTAATATTACTAAATAGTAAATGCTTAATCTATAGTACTATTAGTACTAAATAGCAAGTGCTAGATGGTAAGTGTGATATTACTAGGTGCTATATAGTACTATTAGTATTGAATAGTAAGTGCTAATATTACTAAGTGCTAGATAGTATTGAAGAGTACTTACTAAGTGCTAATATTACTAAGCGTTAGGAATTATTGAGTCCTAAATAGTACTTACTCAGTGCTAAATGTTACTAAGTGCTACATAGTATTAAATAGTGCTAAAATACTGTAAAATAATACTAAACAGAACTAATAGTAGTAATAGCATAGTTAAGGCAAGGAAGAGAACAATATCTAAACAGTACTGTATAGTACTAGTAGTAGGGTTAGTGCAAGGGATACTACTAGATAGTACTAAATAGAACTAGTAGCAGGGTTAGTGCAAGGAGAGAATGATTACACTCGAAGTCCTTCTCTAATACAAACAATCAAACATCACACACTACTAATTAACACTAAATAGTACTATTTAGTCAACGAGTATTCTATTTAGTCATAATAACTGACTTGAAAGAGCAAACAATACTATTTTGTCCTATCTTTATTCCTAGGACTGATTTCTAAAATATGGTCTATACTATAAACGTATTAATCCCCAATGTAGTATTTAGTACTGTGACTCTATGATTTAGTGTTAAATTCGCTTCATATAGAGTCTGTTACAGTGTTAAATGTTAGTTTTAACATTTGAACAATACTAATATTGTACCTAACAGTACTAAATAATTGTAAAGAGTACCAAATAATAGTATGTAACTTGGGCTTCGTTGAAAGGAGAAAGATGCACCTCTGTGAGCTCCAAGAAATGGGTGGGATGTTTTGCATACTTTTTTGGACCAAGCCTATGCCTACAAACATCCTTCTTGTTTGGGGAAACTCTGGTGTTGTCTTTCCAAAACTGGACAACACATTTAACAACCTCACAACTTAAGGAATCCTGTCTAAGCTTTCGATCTCCATTTGCGCATTTGAAGGAAGCTTGTTTTATGTCCACGTGATGTTTCTTTAGATTTCATGCTTGAATTCCAAGGGCTTTAGCTACTTTGCTATCACTATATTTTTTAAATGCTAAAGTCTTAGCAATCATGTGGAGAGCTACTCTCTTTGGAGCTAACTTATTAGCACTTTCTACTCTTTTCACAAGACTCAATGATGTCTTTAGATTATCCACTATTGCCATTGATATGGACTGGCTTTGAAAATTTGTCTCATCGACAACCTCTTGCATATCTGAATGTTTTATAATCTTAAACAAAATGTCAGCCTTCGTTCTCAAGTCCAAGTTCTTAATGGTATGCTTGAAATGTCGCACAACTATTAATGTCAAGTGTCTCATGTTCCTTTTGGAGCAATGTTGTGACAGTGCATTGAGCGAGTTCCCTTGGCACTTCTAGTGTGGAGTTCTCCATCCTACGCACAACCGTATTTCAATGGTAAATCATAAATTAATGAATGACACAAGAAGACAATACATCAAAACATGCATGCTCAATCTTACTGTACGAGAAAGTCATCCTAAGAGAGAGAGAGAGAGAGAGAGAGAGAGAGAGCTCTAGAGAGAGAGAGAGAGCTCTAGAGAGAGAGAGAGAGAGAGAGAGAGAGAGAGAGAGAGAGAGCTATAGAATCACTCAAACATAACTGGTCTTTGCGCCAAAGAGAACATACGGTCCAAAGTGCGAGGGCTTCAATGAGAGAGAAGGGGAGAGCCAGTTTGCACAGAGAATGGAGAGAGCCGGGGAGAGAGAAAGAGCAATAGACCTCTGAGAGAGAGAGAGCAATGGGCCTCTAGTGAAGATGAGCGGAGATAATTGCAAGGACAGAGACAAGACTCCACGAGAGAGAAGAGAGTCAACTGTCACTGGTTTCAAACATGTGCGAGTGATTCCACGAGAGAGAAGAGAGTCAATTGAGAGTAGATTGCCGATTGCAGATTCCTTGATGTGTGGGGAAATCATCCTCGATTGAGAGTGGATTGCAGATTGTAGATCGTGGACTCCTCGATATGTAGAAATCTAATCCAACTGTTAGCGCCTTTTAGTACACAATTTAGTACTATATCTATGCTAGAACCTTTGCCAAAAAGAGTACTTTTTTAGACACCGTAGCATGCTTTCACCCCTCTATGGCTTTTCCTAAATGTCATGTACTAGTTGGGAGATCCCTTGAATTCAATCTTTAAAATGCATTGGTTTGAACATTTCCTAGGCATCTTGTTTGGAAACTGAACAAAGAGGTGAGAAAGTAGCGGGTTCACTTTCCTAAAAGACATTTTACATTTAGGCATGGCTTTAAGAGTTGAATTTATCATTGGCCATCATTTGAGAGTCAGCGAAAGAGAATTGACCTTCATTGACTAAAGGGTAGGCTATCTTGATAACCATCCTTAGCTACAATGAATGTATAAGTGTGAGATTGTGAAGCCGCACTACGTCCACTATCAAGAACCATGTCCATATGTATGGGGATCTCAGAAGTCTGCGGCCTCGTGTGGCAACTCTCTAAGATCGAATCATCAAGGGATATCCAATGTGGAATAAGATACTTAAGCATTACACCATAGGTCTAGTTTTTTTTCCTTTTTTTTTGGCAAGAACTAAATTGATTAAAAAGAAATTTGTACAACATGAGCACAAGGAATCAAGGAGATCCTGATATCAAGATATAGACGCATGGACGCATGCACCACTCACTATTGAAACAAGAAGATGAAACATAAGCCAGGTCCAACTATGGCTACTCTTACATATATCACACTCTGACTCTACCCTCCAAAAGCCTTTTTAATTGCCTCCACTTCTTGCTGTGATATGGAGAAAGTTTTCTGGAGAACTATATCAGGAATCCCCGGAGTAGAACCGAACAGCGCACTTGCTACCAGAGAGAGGCCCGGGTTCTGGCTGTTTAGCGACGAGAAGGAAAGACCTGGCACCCCTCCTACATCAAGTTGGAAGTGCACAAGACCTCGTGGAAAGACAAACAGATCTCCAGCATAAATTGTGGTAGTAAAGAGTTTTCCAGTGGTGTCTATGAAGCCCACCAACTGCGCTCCTTCCACAGGCAAAATAATCTCTGATGCTCGTGGGTGCACATGAGGAGGCACAAACCCACCCGTGGCGAAATCTATCCTTACCACGGTAAGACCTTGGGTGTTGAGAGCAGGAAAGGTCGCCCCAGCAGCTATACTCAACCCTATCCCCAGGGCGTTAGAGACATTCGCAGCCTTTGCCACCAGGCTCGATTTGAAGTCGGCATAGGTCACAGAGGCCGGGTTCTTGCATGGAAGGCCATTGAGAAAGAGGTTCGTATTGCTAGTGTCACCAACGCAGAAGTCAAAGAGAGGGTCAGGATCAGCGGCGTAAATGGGACCTAAGGTTGCAGCTGAGACACAGAATGTGAAGAGGAGACGCAAAATTCTCTTCATGATTATGCTGTATGAGGGGCTTGAAGACGGAAACGCTTGGATTCAGGAATCAGGATGTGTTGAGAACCCAGTGGTGGACGGATAGCTGATTATATAGCCATGAAGCTGGCAATCAATTAAGCTAGAAAGAACAATTTTTAAGATTGAAGACGTTAATGGATGCATGACAGCCGTTGTATTGAACAAACTGGAACTCGTGATTGTGGTCGCGTACAAGGGTCACGACTCTCACGAGAAGAATTGCTACAGCAAAAGTCGTGGCTGGCGATTGCCGAAGATCAATCATGCGACTCGATTGAAGCCGAAGAGACATCTGTACGTGGAAAAGTTGAGAATTGTGCTATTACTGGGCAAGCCACAGCCAAGTGTGATATCGAGAGGCAAGGCAAGCCTCACGGGTCACGGTTCGAGGGCCGCACTTCCACGGACGGGTTGTCGCAACCTTGTAAAGTCCAGCTTTGCAATTCAGCTTTTGTAGTGTTGAGTCGATTCAACACGAGGAATGGCCTTTTTGCCTTTGCCTTACGGGTGTCGCCACTTTAATTTCGCAAGCCCGTCCTTATGAACAGAGGCTATAATGTAAGGCTGGTATACACTTTGCCATGTAAAAAGTGAAAATTGTTCTTTTCTTGCATGGGTCCTATGACCCCCAAGACTTTTTAACTATGAGTTCAAAGTTCATTTTACCTAGGTTTCGTTGGCAAAATCTATACTTTATGTGTGTGAGTGTGTGTGCATGCACATATGTGTGTGAAGGAATTAATATGAATGTCATGAGGACATGTGGCAGACAAAGTAAATGCCAATGTGTCAACAAGAGAGCACTAATGCTCGAGTGCACTACCTCCTACTTCATTTGGCTATACATGAAATGTTTTTGTATTTGTTGCCAAAATAAATGTAATCTTAATATAGAGCTAGTGGCCGTGAAATTTGTAGCTTAGTTCACCCATAAATGGATGTACTAGAAAAAACTAAATTCATACATATGCAATGCTCTATGAATAAATTCCAATATTATTTATCGTTTTTCTTTGGTTCCTTTTAGAGTCACTACCTTGCAATGAGGCCCATAAGCATGTCAAAGGTGGTTCTAGTTATTAATTCACAACATCAAACCTGCTAGCGAGCTATTTTCCATTTTTCATTTTTCAGCCATGTTGGGCTTCTTTGCACTGGTTTAGGGGGCACAAGTTGGTGACGTGTACATCTAGAGGTGGCAAAACACGACTGTTGGTTTTTTAAAAAATTTGACAACTCCCGCTATAGCATCCAAATTTTCATTAAATTTACTTATAGCACGCATGTCACCATGTCCTATCCTCTCACCCTATCACCCAAACATTCTTCCAAAATCCAAATTCTCCTAGAATATAAATTCTCTAATAATTCTTACCTTCTTCCCCTCCCTGCTTCTTTTAAATTTTGTTTTATGTGCTCCTCAAGGGCATTTGCCCTCGTGGCTCTTTGTGCTACGCAGGCTCCTTGGAAGTTAAAATGTGTGCAATTTTTGATTTCTATCACAAAGCTTTCAGGCAAGTCCTTGTTTCTCTTCCCAATATAGCTCGTCTAATAACAAAAATTATTTCACATTTCTTCATTCGCTTTCTTTATTTAAAATAAAGAACCATGTGGTACAATGCAGTTTGTCATGGGTTGCAAGAGAACTAGATAGAGGCTGTGTGAGTTAGGAAAGTTGATATACCAGTCAGGCTAAAGGCCATGGATATTATTGATACAAAATCAAAACAAAAACAAAAGACACATTTGCAAGCAATGAATGCTGAAGGAGAGGTCTACAACGGTGAGAAAAATGTCACTTTGCTTAGCAGTTAGTCTTAGAGGTGGCAAATGCACCCATTTGAGCAATGTCATCAAAACAAAGAATACAAGATGTGGTTTCGAGGTAGCAACATCAGTTCCTTTGGGGGACTAACCGGCTCGTGTCCTAAGATGCTTTACCATGCACCTCGACAATGTGAAAAGGGTGCATAGCTTAGATTAGCTAGCTGCGAAGAGGAAGTGAGGAAGCCATCGTTGCAGTGACATTATTCTAGCACAATAACACGAGAGTATCTCCAAACAAGGACATTTATAAGTCACAAAGGAAATGCAAGCAGTATGAGGAGCATATCATACACATGCTTAACATTATGCAGGTCAGTATCGTACTTGTGGCTATCTTTTTTCTTCACAAAAACTGGTTACTTTTCATTTGCATCTCATGAAATTTTGGCGAGTGAGGGAGGGAAGGAAGGGGGAAGAAAGAAAGAAAGAAAGAAAGTTTATTAAAGTCTTCAGAAGACCAATGGGTCTATGAAACTGTGAGAAACCTGACACAAATTTACAAGCTATGAGGGTGGATCTACCAAGCGAGCATCAACACTATATGATGTATATCCATAAAGACCATCAATACAGAGTCATAACATAATGTCAATATGATACTCATCACCATCACCCATGTCATCAGATCATCAAAGTACAAGGCAAATCCGGCCCAATATCATGGATCAACCAGTGGGATAGTGATAGAATAAAATCAAAGATAGGATGTTTTCGCCTATCCGTGGGTATTGTATGATGTGATCTCCTGGCAGAGGCTCTGTATCAAACTAGGTCTATGGTAACCCTTGTCAAATGCATCCCAAGCCTAAACAAGGAGGTAATGTCCCTAAATGCAATCTCTGAGTCTGTCCTCTTGGTAGTTATAAATCTTGACTATGCATAACAATGGTCAATCACTAAAATTAATGTATGCTTTCATAACTAGGGACCAATGCATGTTTGGGCATAGCTATTTTTTGTGAAATTTAGGGTGATCATGGAGAGCCAATATTTGTTTGCTTGTTTCAACCACCATGTTGGGTGTGTCAATTTGTAGAGGAAGATTTTCTAATGAATCCATGAGGCTACAGCTTGTTGGGGAGGCTTGCAAGTGAGAGAGATGGAGTTGCTTGTCAGGGAGTAGAGCTATAGGCAAAAGGGTCCAATGATTGCAGCCACTATGTTGGTTGTCTGCTGCTATTCTTCTTGTTAATTTTCATTTGCATTTTATGAAGTTTGGGGGGTGGGGGTGGTTGATATTCAACCACCATGCTGGTTGTTAACATCCATGCTCGTCGCAATTGTCATGTGCTAGTTCAACAGTGTGTGAGAGGAAATCAGCTTGATTAGAGCACATGGACACTTATAATAATGATAGTGAAAATCGACCACCATGATGGAGCTACCAGTTACTACCATTTAGGGAGCACATGCATGAATCCTAATTACTATGCATTGGGATGACCACTTGATCCAATAAAGTCTACACAAAGGGGATTCTTCCCCCCCTTCAAAATGAAGTTCCACATTGGAAAAAATATCTAGTAGTGCCCCTTCGAAATATAATAGGCAGCCAATTGCTCATCGACTCCTAGCAATTTAATTCAAATAGCCAATTGATCATCTAGGTGGCTGGGTGGCCACTAGCTATTTGTGCCATGCAGCCTCATCGACATCACACTACTCCACCCTCCTTGTCTCCACCACCCTCGTTGGCTTCACAATGTCATACCCTCATTGTCTCCACCACCCTCATCAACTTCACACTACTCTATCCTTGTCTCCACAATCCTTGTCAACTTCACACTGCTCCACCCTATCTCCCACCCTTGTCTCGTACTCAACCCTCCTCCTACACCTCTAGCTCTAGCTTATTCCATTCTTTCCTAGTTGTCTCCAAAGTGGTGGTAGTAATCTCCTACAAACATAGAGTGGGTGATATGCTATAGGACCTTAATTAGATCAGCAATCTACCCAATTCAGTTCGTAAGAGGCCGATGTTTGAGTCCCACAATGATTCAATTTATTTATCGTCATGAAGGTCGAGTTGAGTAGCTTACTAGTTGAGCAAAGTATTTTTGTAAAGTTAAGCAACCGTACTGCACTTGCTCAACTAAGACCTATTCTTTTATTGATAGAATACCTTTTTATAATGTAAGCTTGTTAATACATATAAACTATTGGTCTTGTGAATACTTCATTCTTGTATTGACAAAACACCTTTTTGTAATATAAACTTGTTAATATGTACAAAGGTGTTTTGAATTTGGGTCTTATGAATACTTATTGGTCTTATTTGAAAAATCCTAATAATAATATGGATTCAATCCTTATTAACCTTTAGGATTTCTCTAAATGTCTATCTAGAATTAAACTTAATTCAAGGGCTTTAAAACATTTTTTACACCGATCTGGTTGGTGGGCTCTCGACCATCATGTGTTGTCACTACTATGTTTCGCATATGGCCAAAGTCATTATGGCCCTTGAAGGGTTCCCTTTATGGGAAAGGGCCATATTAACGTGTCATATATGTTCGGTGGCATCATTCATGGTCTAGTCTGCCAAAAATAAACAACCATCTATTTTGCATCTATTGTGCTTTGTTATAGTTTAATTCACGTTCTTTGTTGCTTATCCAGCTCCATAGGCTAAAATACTTGCATTTTTTAATGCTTTAATTTATGCTCTTAGTGTGCCATTGGGCAATATTAAAATGATGCTGCTGTTTAAACTATCCCAACCTTATCGTGCCACCAATCCATGGTTGAACGAGGCTAGTGGTTGTACAACAATAATCGCTTGAGGAATCTGTAAATCATTCAACACACAACGACAACTATACATAAAAATATGCACGATCTTGCAAAACTCACAAATGGAAAAGATAACAACCACACAGGGTGCAATCTCCCCCCATAGGATGGTGCTCATCTTCCAATTCCTATGTATTTGATTGATTCAATAATTTTGAGCAACAACTGATACAAGCCCATGTACATTGCACGAACTAGAGATAAGCCACACGTGCACACCTTCTAAAATAGCTTGCCTTTTCTAGAAATAGAGTTTGATTTTCCGACTTTAGTTAATATGCTTAGGCTAAGCCTCTAATGTTCCAAAAACTGAAGTATGTACATGAACATTTGTAATCTCAAAAACTAGGATTTTTGAAGTAAGCCTTGTTTATTCCTCGCATCACTGATTGCACCTTACATGCACAAAAATATAATGAATCATGCTTGCCACCAATAGCCATCTCTGATTAGTTACTTTCCCCTAAATTCACAACATCCATAAATAATGAAAATATTTCAAGCATATGAAACCTTGGAATCAATCACCAATATTATTCAATCTTTTAGCATTTAAGCAATGCAAAATCAACAAATCATAGATGGATGGTGCACACATGTGGCACATACCATTGCATGGTGCACACACTGCTACACATACCATCATCGCGTAAGTGGTGCACACATTTCTAACCCTCATAAAATCATAGCCATGTATCCAGCCATGCGTAAGGATGTTGCACACACTACTAACATATCGTTGTTCATCGCGTAAGTGGTGCACATATTGCTACACAATCATCGCATAAGTGGTGTGCACTCTGCTACACACTCATACGAATAAGCAAGCACACACTGCATTAGCTATGTGACAAAATGCTAGATCTCACAACTAAATACTGAAATATTAAAGAATAATGGGATAATCCCAATTCTTGTAACAGGTTGAAACTTGTTATAGTTTAATTAATCTTAAGAAATTAATGTTTAAAACTAGCCTAATGGTTGGAACAATGTTTAAAATTAATGTTTAGGACTAGCCCAGTGGTCCACTAACCTATGGTTGAACCAGCCCGGTGGTTGGCATTGGTTATAGTTTAATTAATAGTTATTAAAAATCAATGTTTAAATCCATCCCTGGTTGAAATATGTTTATTTAACTTTTAATTTAGTCCTAAAACCATCATGCATGTTGCAGTTACGCTTATCTAGTGAATCATAAACTACTTATTGTGGTCAAATAGTACTAAAAGAGTGCCAAATATTGGTCAAACAATGTGTTTAAAATAAACACTTATTTCATTAATTTTGAACTCATATGTCTACTCTGGGACTAATCCCAAAAACCCTTCCCAATTAAAAAGTTTGCTTTATGAAAATATCATTCAAGAATCAAAAGTTCACTTTTTGGCACTATCATTTCCACATAATAAATTTCACAATCTATCTCTATAATGGTGCACTACTAATGCAAAAACTTTGATTAAATCCTACTTTTGTACTTCTTGTTTTTAACAATCCTATTCACGTTTTAAAAAAATCATGACTTATTAATTTAAATCCATGAAAAATCACTTTCAATATAAAGACTTATTAATATTATTTAATCCAAAGGAATGCACTTAAAATTTGATGTAGAAAACTATAACACTCTTGAAGTCCCAAAAAATTTAAAGGTTAAAATAGACAAGAGGCATGGAAGACTCTTTAAATGTGCTCCACAATTAGTAGTATGCTTGCAATTTTACAATGTCATATGTTTACAAGAAATATTGCTCTCCATGAGTCTTTGTACAAAGGAGTCTGACACGCAACCTTTTCAATAACTCAATTCTACCTTTACAAATGTGTTAAGTACAAATAGGCAACTAGTTTGTTTGAATGTCCGATTCATCGTCACTTATTGCTTGGATGCTTGAATGGTATTGTCATGGGCATTCTTCATTTGCGCTATCTCCTTCTACTTTCTCCTTAGCGAGCATCTTCAAAAACTCTGTAATGTGCAAAATAATGGGTAGTGGTATTCTTATTTTTTCTTCTACATCATATCCCATGTGCTTCCTTGTTTTCTTTGTCCTTGATTTCCAAGATACTATGACTGTCTCTATGGAAAGCTCTAAAACTGCTTCATGGTTTGGAACCCAATCCTTTTTCAAACAGCCAACATACAATGTATTTTTATCGTGGTTCTCCTTCCTACCCCTTGGCTCATACCATAGTGCTGTAAATGTTACAACTTTTCCCTTGTCGTCCATGCTCATGTCCACCACTTTTGCAACCTAGAACTTAACATTCTCATGCTCATTGTCTGATGGTCAAACTACAACAAAACAGTGGATCTATATGTCTACTTCTAGCATAAACTCTCTCTTCCTCAGACCACAATATGGACATGGGAGTAGCGAATCAAGCTCATTTTCAAAGACATCAAACGATGGGCGCAAGTCGTTACCAACATTTGGCCAAAATAAAGGCCGTTTTGCCTTGGCATCATTTGCTCGCATTTTCTCAAGGTCCTTTATCAATTGATAGGTCTTCTTAATTACAACAGCAATGTGCTCCTTCCAAGAGAGCTTCTAATCAGGAAATCTATGAAGCATTTTCTCTTTGTATGTAATAAAAGATTTTAAGCCTTCTATTTCACCTTTAGATTTCTTGCTGAAATCTTTTATAGGAGTCCATACTGGATGCATTTTTTTGCTCGAGATCGAAGTTAAGAGACAGTAAGATTCTTCGGGTTCCCATGTTGTATCATGAGAATAGTGTTACCACTGCATCACTGGTTTTTCATCCTTTAAGGAAAAGCGAAAGTAGTGTGGAGCGCTATGACCAATCAGGGCATCACCACCTTTTTGTATGAAAGGTAGAATAAAGCTCTTCCAATCATACATCCTTTCAACCATGGAGCATACTGTACCTTCCTTGCGGCCACCAACTTGCCTCCCACATTTTCTTATCAAGTTATTCATCATCTCTATGTCTTTATGTTTTAGCTCTCTTGAGACTATGCTAAAAACCTGATTGATATCCTCATGCGTGTCCAACCAACAAAAACCCAACTTCAATCTCATTGAAGATTCGATGAGCGATTAGCATTGAGCAAAATGTAAAAAAGAGTATATTCTTATTCTCTCATCCACAATTGTCTGCCTGTATTCTCAAATTTGCTGGTAGGTGACCTTTAGGTGGAGTATTTATGAATCGAGGAAATGTTGTTGTGTTCTAATCCATACCATCTATAATAATGCACATGTACTCATTTGGATGAGAAATAGCTTGCTCCTTCCAAAATGCATATCTTAGTCTAGAATGCCGAACCAATCCATGATGAAATTCCCTTTTTTTTTTGTATGATTCTCTTTGTTCTAAAGATGTTGCATCTCAAGTGCTCGCTTTAGATCATCACAATCACTACACTTTGACATTTTTTACCCTTTTGGGATTTTAACATGTACAAAGCTTTTCTTCCAAAGAGTATACAAATTGTGAAAAGATGTCAGAGCATGCCCTCTTTGTCTCCGTGTTTCTGCAATACACTTAAACACTTATTTTTTTGTCAAACCTATCAGAAGATGCATTTCAGATAGATGCGGTTGAGGTAAAGCATTTTCATGAATGTAGTCTTTTAAAATTGTTGTTGCTGAGACTATTGAGGCTCTTGTTTTGGGCCTTCCTGTGTTTCCATGAATGTTAATCTTTGCTCCATACTTTGCTTTATTTGCCAAATCCCAGTATGTTCCATGTGATAATCCTGTAGTAATGCGATATACATTATTGCAAATATTTTTTTCATTTATACAAGGCTTTATCTATTGTTCAAAATTTGGCTCTTTCATGTCATTTACCAGAAAGCAAGAGAGCCTCGTGAGTAGGTATTCATTTCTTTTGCTCCCTCTTCTTTGCCACACCTGTTCTCTACATCCCTTGATGTTAAGTAAGTTAATGGAATGCATACAACTTTGCTTGCAACATGTAGATCGCATTGCTTTTAGCATAACATCTTCATTCAATACTCTTATTCTCTTTGGTTGCTTTTCTACATCTACCTGGACTCACTTTCTTTTCATGCATATGTATGTCTGTTTCTTCTGTACGTTTGTACACTTCTCCTTATCAAATTTGTTTATCACTTTATTTTCATGGGATGTTGCATCCTTCATCTTATTCAATCAAAGTCAAATACCGAATAGTCTTATGTTGGTTTCTTCTATACTTCCAAGTTTTTGAAATTTTACACCTCCCAGTTGAATTTATTTATCATCGTGTTTTCATGGGATGTTGCATCGTTTATCTTATCACTATCAAAGTCAAATACCGAATAGTCCTTTGTTGATTTCATTCTTGCCCTTGAAGTTATCTTCGAACCATTTGAGTCAATATCCATGTCGTCCATTTTTTATAATCCAACACTTTCAAACTCTTTATGCTCCTTGACAATGTGTATGAATTCATCCAACCACTCCAGATGACATCACTTCTAAAACCTTTTGCTTTATTGGTACCAATAAACTCACCCACTTCCGACAAGATATCACTTCTATAATTAAGTGCATTGAAATCATCCAAGTTTGAGGAGACAACACAAATGATATCTTTATCTTTCTCGATGTGCGTAAATTCATTGACTCCAGATAAGGCATCGCTTCTGTAGTCTTTTGCCTTCACAATACCATAGAACTCACCGATGATATCTTTATCTTTCTCAACATGTGTGAATCCATCAACTCCTGATAATACATCGATCCTGAAGTCTTTTGCCTTCACAGTACCATTGAACTCATCCACTCTTGATAAGATGTCACTTCTATAGAGGATTGCATTGAAATCATCTAATTCTGAAGAGACAACACTTTTGATGCCTTTGCCTTTCTCAATATGCAAGAATTCATCCACTCCAGCGCACGCATTGCTTGTGAATTCTTCATCTTTCTCAATATCAATGAACTCCTCCACTCCTGATAAGATGTCACTTATGTACTTGAGTTCATTGAAATCCTCCATGTCTGAAGGGACAAAGCTTGGCTTGTAGCTAGGCATATCGATGGGCACAATACTTTGCACGTGCCTCAACCTAGGTGGTATTTACTTTCATGCAAAGTGACGCACCCATCCCATAAGTCCTTGTTCGCATAACACACCTGGGAGTGAGTTAGAGTTGTAACCGTTGTAACATCTAATTCGAGAACTATAACCTTAAAATGAGAACTCTAAAGGAATCTTTCAAAGATTCTCTTCTTTTCATGTGAATTTTACATATTTTTTAAAAAGATGGCCATTTTGTACAATGTCTTTTGACAAAAGACATAAAAACCGTCTTTTTTAAAAAATTTTCAACAATAGTTTTTCATAAACCAAGCATGAAAACCTTTACTTAGAATACAAAATCCACATAAAATACAATAATGTCTCAAAACCATTGCAATTTGGACCTATGCATCCAATGCAAATAAAAGGACCATGGCATGACATATTTCAAAAATCTAATATGATAGAAATTACATTGCTTCACAAATATTCATGCCATTGATTCTACAAAGAATAGTACTCATCTTCGAATCCTATACCTTCAAATGCACTAGAGCTAAAGTTGTAAGAGCCTTCCTCCTCCAAAATATCCACTAGAACATTCTCTGAGTCAACCCAACCAAGTTGAGATGCCACCCTCTTTCTTGCATGACATATCTTGGCTTTAACTTATGCACTGCATCTAATCAATGTCTTTGGAATCTTTCGGGATGATGTTATGTATTGTGTCGCCTTTAGCAATTGCCCTGCTTGTCTAAATTGAAATGCACATATCAAAATATCTAACCCCATTATTGAGTCAATGATATCATCTACCAAGCTATATGCTTGGTCAATGATATCATTGACCAAGTGAGCCAAAAGCTTTGAAAGCTCTAAATTTTTTGAGAAAAAAGGTAAAGTTTTTGTAGATTTAACATAAAAAATGAGCTTGGAAGGCCCCAAAACCCTAGAAACAACTGCAAACACGGATACCTTTCGACGATTTTTTGAAAATTCCTAGAGGAAAAAGCATGCGTCCACAAGTTAGGTCGATGATATCATCAATCAAGAACAGTGTTCTAGTTATTATGCCAATAACAGCATCAGGTAGCTAAGTTGGTAGGGAAGAACCACTGAAAGCATCTAAGCAGGAAATCCTTCTCTAGACAAGTTCTCCTACCAAGTGAAAGAACATCACTTCGATAGGCAAGAGGTGAAAGCACCACGAGGATGATGGGCTTCCTCATACTAATATGTTTCCAACTAGAAAAGGGAGAGATAGTAATAATAATAAAAGGAATAACTTGGGCTCGATGTGAAAAAAGGCTTCCTCGCAACATCACGCGCTGTGATCTTAGCTCGGCTAGGATTACACACTCCCCACACGCCAGGGGAACCGCTGGGATTATGTTTTCAAGAGGAATCTCGAACTCCTAGCCTTTTGATACTTGTTGTGTGTTGGAGGCACCAGTAGATATGATACCAAGTCCCTTAGGAGTACCTCCATGAATGAATGTAGGATAGATTTTTGAATGTTTGCTTGGGTTGGCACGGGAATTTCTAAAGATGCATCACAGAATAACACCTTTTGATGAAAGACATGAACCAGAAGCTTCTAGAAAACTAGTATTTCAAAAATGACGAGACAAGGAGGGCTATTCTCTGTGAAATCAGAAGCACCAACGAGTCATTTAGGGGAGATGTAGCGACAGATGTCTATAAAGACTTTTGCAATCTTCCTCCATTCGAAGGCAGAGTGCATGCTGGTAAAATCTCGTAGTATGCAAATTTGATGGCTTGCGGCATAGATCTATGATAGATTACTGCCTTATTTCCACCTGTTCAATCCACACCAAACATCCTCCCCATATGTATACACTTCGAGGGTTCTTGCTCGATGATATCATCGACCAAACGCACACCAAGTCGATGATATCATCGACCTAACACGTGGGTGCATGCTTTTCCCTCTAGGAATTTTCAAAAAATCATCGGAAGGTATCTATGTTTGCAATCGTTTTTAGGGTTTTGGGGCCTTTCGAGCTCATTTTTTATGTCAAAAGTACCAAAATATGAATCTACAAAAAATTTGCCTTTTTCTTCAAACAATTTAAAAGTTTGGCTCACTCGAATGAAAGTTTTCCATTCTTTCTATATGTGATTTAAAAAGTGGGTGAAAAGTCTCATTTGGACAATAATGAGTAGAACATGCTATTAGGTGCAACAAGTTAAGATAATAAAAGTTATTTTTTGATAAAAATACAAAGGGCACGGGAAGGTAAAACCTTTAAGACTTTGAGAATATAGAAAATCGAAATATATTTTGCAATATGGTGGAGGCCCTTTTTAATTTATAAGCATGATGTTTGAAAAATGCATAAATTTTATAAGTTTTTAGTTTTTGACTAAGCAAAATATAGATTTTTTCAAAAAAAGATATAATTTTAATGAAATTTTTAAGGAATCTTAAAACGGGTACCAATGTTACGTACCTGAAATAGATGTTACACTGTTTTGTGCATAACACTATGGGAAAAACGGAGCATAATGCGTGATCCAGCATGTAAAGCATATCCGATGGAAACAAAACTTTGCATGCACCTCAACCTAGGTGTTGTTGAGTTACATGCAATGTGGCGCATCAATCCGATAAGTACTTGTTGGAATAACATACCTAGAACAATCTTTTTTTATGCTTGTGCATGACACAGGCAAAAACGGAGTTTAATGCTTGGTCAACCATGCATATAATATCTGATGGGCACAATACTTTGCATAGGAATCTATTCAAGTGGTATTGACCTGCATGCAAAGTGACATGTCCATCCCATAAGTACTTGTTCAGATAACACACCTGGTAGCGTGTTTTTTTACGGTGGTGCATAATAATAGGAGGAAAATGATGTATAATGGGTGATCAAGCATGCAAATCATATCCAATGGACATAATACTTTGCATGCATCTCAATCTAGATGGTATTGACTTGGGTGCAAAGTAGCGCACCCATCTGATAAGTACTTGTTTGGATAACACACGTAAGAGCGTGTTTTTTTACGGATGTGAATCACACTGAGCCAAAAATGGTATTTAATGCTTAATCCATAATGCAAAGCCTATCTGATCGGCATAATACTTTGCACTCACCTCAACCTAGGTGGTATTTACTTGCATCAAAGTGACACACCCATCCTATAAGCTCTTATTCACATAACACACCTGGGAGTGTGTTTTTTTAGAGTTGCGCATAACACTAGGGGGAAAACGGAGCATAATGAGTGATCGAGCATGCAAAGCATATCCGATGGGCATCATAATTTGCACGCACCTCAATCTAGGTGGTATTGAGTTACATGAAATGTGGCGCACCAATCCGATAAGTACTTGTTAGAATAACACACCTAGGACAATCTTTTTTTATGCTTGTGCGTAGCTTGGTTGATCATGAAAATTATATTTGATGGACACATAACTTTGCAAAGGCCTCTATTTAGGTGGTATTTACTTGCATGCAAAGTGGCACACCCATCCCATAAGTACTTGTTCGGATAACACACATGGGAGCATGTTTTTTGATGATGGTGCATAGCACTAGGAGGAAAACGATGTATAATGTGTGATAGACCATGCAAATCATATCCTATGGACACAATACTTTGCACACATCTCAACCTAGATGGTATTGACTTGGGTGCAAAGTGACACGTCCATCTGATAGTATTTGTAAGGATAACATACCTAGGAGCGTGTTGTTTGACAAATGTGCATCACAATGAGGCAAAAACGATGTTTAATGCGGGAATCGACCATGCAAAGCATATCAAATGGGCACAATACTTTGCCTCAACCTAGGTGGTATTTACTTGGATGCAAAGTGGTACACCTATCCCATAAGTACTTGTTCAGATAACACAACTGGGAGTGCATTTTTTGACGGTTGTGCAAAACACTAGGGAAAAATAGTATATAATGTGTGATCGAGCATGTAAAGCATATCCGATGGACACAATACTTTTCACACACCTCAACCTAGTTGATAATGAATTGCATGCAATGTGGCATGCTAATCCCATAAGTACTTGTTGGAATAACACACCTAGGACAGTGTTTTTTGACGCTTGTGCATGATACTAAGGCAAAAGTGGAGTTTAATGCTTGGTCAACCATGCATATCCTATCCGATGGCCTCAATACTTTTCAAAAGTCTCTATTCACGTGATATTAATGTGCATGAAAAGTGGCATGCCCATCCCATAAGTACTTGTTCGGATAACACACCTCGAAGTACTTTTATCGACGCTTGTGAATAACACTAGGAGAAAAACGTTGTATAATGCATGATTGAGCATGCAAATCATATCTGATGGACACAATACTTTGCATGCATCTCAAAATAGATGGTATTAACTTGCAGGCAAAGTGGTGCACCCATCCAATAAGTACTTGTTTGGATAGCACACCTATGAGCGTGTTTTTTAACACATGTGCATCACATTAAGACAAAAACGGAGTTTAATGCTTGATTGACAATGCAAAGTCTATCCAATGGGCACAATACTTTGCACGTGCCTCAACCTAGGTGATATTTACATTCTTGCAAAGTGGAGAACCCATCCAATAAGTACTTGTTTGAATAAAACACATAGGACCATGCTTTTATATGGTTGTGCATGACACTAAGGCAAAAACGATGTTTAATTCTTGATCGACCATTCAAAGCATATGCGATGAGCACAATACTTTGCAAGTACTCCAACCTAGATGGTATGGACTTGCGTGCAAAGTTGCGTGCCCATACAATAAGTTCTTGTTGGAATAACACACCTAGGACTATGTTTTTTTATGATGTTGCATAACACTAGGGGAAAAACAGTATATAATGCGTGATCGACCACGCAAATCATATCGTATGGACACAATAATTTGCATGCATCTCAAACTAGGTGGTATTTACATGCTTTCAAAGTGGCGCACCCATCTGATAAGTACTTATTAGAATAACACACCTATGACCATGTTTTTATATGGTTGTGCATGACACCGAGGTAGAAATGATATTTAATTCTTGATCGACCATACAAAGCATATCGGATGGACACAATACTTTACACTCATCTCAACCTAGATGTTATTGAATTGGGTGCAAAGTGGCACACCCATCTGATAAGTACTTGTTCGAATAATACACCTAGGAGCATGTTTTTGACGGATGTGCATCACAGTGAGACAAAAACATTGTTTAATGCAAGAATCGACCATACAAAGCATATCAAATGGACATAATAATTTTCTTGTGCCTCAACCTAGATTTTATTTACTTGCACGCAAAGTGGTGCACCCATCCCATAAGTACTTGTTCAGATAACACACTTGGGAGCGCATTTTTTGACGGTTGTGCGTAGCACTAGGGGAAAACAGTATATAATGTGTGATCGAGCATGCAAAGCATATACGATGGGCACAATACTTTTCATGCACCTCAAACTAGGTGGTATTGAGTTGCATGCAATGTGGCATGCCAATCTGATAAGTATTTCTTAGAATAACACACTTAGGACATTGTTTTTTGACGCATCTCAAACTAGATGGTATTGACTTGCATGCAAAGTGGTGCACCCACCTAATAAGTACTTGTTTGGATAACACAATACTTTGCACACATCTCAAAGTAGGTGGTATTTACATGCTTACAAAGTGGCGCACCCATTCGATAAGTACTTGTTGGAATAACACACCTAGGACTATGTTTTTATATGGTTGTGCATGACATTGAGGCAAAAACGGTGTTTAATGCTTGATTGACAATGCAAATCCTATCCGATGGGCACAATACTTTGCACATGCCTCAACCTAGGTGGTATTTACATGCTTGCAAATTTTAGCACCCATTCGATAAGTACATGTTGGAATAACACACCTAGGACCATGTTTTTGTATGGTTGTGCATGACACTAAGGCAAAAATGATATTTAATTCTTGATCGACCATTCAAAGCATATGCGATGGGCACAATACTTTGCACGCACCTCAACCTAGATGGTATGGACTTGGATACAAAGTTACGCACCTATACGATAAGTTCTTGTTTGAATAACACACCTAAGACTATGCTTTTTTAATGATGGTGCATAACACTAGGGGGAAAACTATGTATAATGCGTGATCAACCATGCAAATCATATCCGATGGACAAAATACTTTTCATGCATCTCAACCTAGGTAGTATTTACATGCTTGTAAAGTGGCATGCTCATCGAATAAGTACTTATTAGAATAACACACCTACCCATGTTTTTATATGGTTGTGCATGACACTAAGGCAAAAATGATTTTAATTGTGGATTGACCATACAAAGCATATCTAATGGACACAATACTTTTCACGTATCTCAACTTAGATGGTATTGACTTGGTGCAAAGTGGCATGCCCATCCAATAAGTACTTGTTCAGATAACACACCTAGGGCGTGTTTTTTAGGAATGTGCATCACAGTGAGAAAAAAATGGTGTTTAATGCTTGATCGACAATGCAAAGCTTATCCAATGGACACAATACTTTGCATGCACCTTAACCTAGGTGGTATTGACTTAGGTGCAAAGTCGCATGCCCATCCGATAAGTACTTGTTTAGATAACACTCCTAAGAGTTCATAAAGTTAGTAGTTTTAAAAAAGGCGTGATTCAATGGATAGCCAATTTTGAGTAACAATTGACATGAAAAGTATTTGTAGGTTAGTATTTTAAAAAAACTCGTATTTATTAAGAAAATAATTGAGTCTAATTATTATGAAATCATTTATGCTTAGTAGGATAATTATTATGAAATCATTTATGCTTAGTAGGATATTTATATTAATCAAGAAAAGGATGCCTATAGAAAACTATTTGTGAGGTTAGTAGTAAAAAAAGGTGTGTTTATTATGAAAATAATTGAGTATAATCAATCAAGAACAATTGTTCTTAGTATGAAAGAGAGAGAAGGGTGAAAGGAAAGGAATAGGAAAAATGGTAGTGAAAAGAAAGAAAAGGAAAAAGAAAAGAGAAGGGTAGAAAAGAAAAATCTTCATTTGCCCTAAAGAAGTATAAAAAGGTCTTCTTCTCTTCATTCATTCTTATCTCAATAAATTGGAGTAAGAAGGAGCAAGAGGAAGAATCAAGGAGCCTATCTACAAAATTGAGTCTACATCCTATCTACAAAACCTTCAGCCAACTTAGCCAGGTATGAAGAATTTATATTCATGTTTTCTTTCTTAAATATTTAAGAAACTGAAATTGAGAGAAAGGAGAGAGAAACGAATCTTTTAGCCAATGAAAAATGCAAGAAAAGAGACGAAAAAAGCAACGGAAGGGAGGGAAGGGATTGAAGGAAAGAGATGGGATGAGAACGACTGAGGGAGGGAACTTGTGATGGAAGGAAGAGATGAGGAAACAGCCACAGGAAATACAGAAGGGAGGAAATGGCCGTGTGAGGAAAGAGGAGCAACGGAATAAGGGCATGAGGGATCCCTTCCCTTATTCCCTAGCAGCCGTAGGAATAAGGGGAGGGGTTATCCCTTCCCTTTATCGATAGCATGGGTGGGTGAGCGGGCAAGCACAGGCATTAGCGCACATGGGCGAGCATGGGTGGCGATAGCGTGGATGGGTGAGCGCGGGCGAGTGAGCGAGCATGGGTGGTGATTGCGTCGACGAGCGGGTGATGGGGCGAGCGAGCGTTAGCATGGCATCGGTCAAGCAATGGGGATGGCAGGCTAGCAGTGGCGATGGAAATGGTGATGAAGGATAATGGGTGATGGCGATGGTGATTGCGGATAATGTCGATGGTTTGATTTTTTACGATGTGGCAAATGACAATATTTTTGAAAAAGAGGCGAGTGATGTGGCGGGCGATGATGGCTTCCCACCTGTGAATCCCCACAATAATGCTTGAACTTACATCGACTCTCCAAACTTCCGTCGCTCCATCTTAATCTTCGTCCGCAATGCGACAAAAGAGAGGGGATGGGACGCAATGGGACGTCAGAAGAGAGGCGACAGGATGAGGGAAGGTTCAATACCCTCCCCTTAGGAAAGGGGGGTCATAAGGGAAGGGTTTAGTTAAGGGGAAGGGGGTTATAAGGAATGGGATTAGTTAAGGGGAGGGGTTATAGGGAAGGGGAGTTAGTTAATTAATTAGTTAAGGGGAGGGGTTAGTTAAGGGGAGGGGGTTAGTTAAGGGGAAGGGGGTTATAAGGGAGGGGGTTATAATGGATGGGATTAGTTAAGGGGAGGGGTTACAGGGAAGGGGGGTTAGTTAATTAATTAGTTAAGGGGAGGGGGTTAGTAAATTAATTAGTTAACTAATAAGGGATAAGGGGAGGAGGTTAGTAAATTAATTAGTTAATTAATAAAGGGAGGGATTATAGGAAAGGGGGTTAGTAAATTAATTAATAAATTAGTTAAGTATTTAGTTGATTAGTTACTTAGTTATTAGTTAATCTAGCATAAAGTGGAGAGGGAGGTCTACCATTTCATAATTTTAATTTCATTAGTTTGTATATCATTTTTTATTTAAATCAAAATTAATGAATTTAATTTATTTTTTTTTTGTAATTTTGAATTTAAGTTTATCTTAGATAATGTATTTATATTTTTAATTTTTAATTAATTTTACATTAAATGCATATTTAATTTAGTTTAAAATGTTTTGCTATATATATATATATATATAAGAGAAAAAAATGATGGATTTTTTGTCTATCATTTCATCATTTTATTTTTAATTATTTTACCTTGGTTTATAATTTATGTGTTTACATACTCTCTATTTCATGAGTTTGTAATTTGTATTTGATTTTTAATTCATTTTACGTTAAATGTATATTTAAAGTATATCTAATTTAGTTTGATAAATTAAATATACTTTAATTATATGTGAAAAGAATCAAACATTATATATATATAAAAGAGAAACAAAATGAAGGTTTTTTTTATGTCTATCATTTCATCATTTTATTTTTAATTATATATATATATATATATGAATATATATACATACATACATACATACATACATACATACATACATACATATATATATATATATATATATATATATAAGAGAAAAAGATGAAGAATTTTTTTAAAGCCTATCGTTTCATCATTTTATTTTTAATTATTCTACCTTAGTTTATAATTTACATGTTTACATACTCTCTATTTCATGAGTTTGTAGTTTTAATTTAATCTCTTCTTACATTAAAAGTATATTTAATTTAGTTTAAAATATTTTGTTAAATTAAATATACTTTAATTATGTGAAAAGAATCAAAATTTGTTTATAACTCGTCTTGCAAGTAACCTATTAAAATGAATATGAAAAAGAAATTATTTCTTGCATTTTCTTCGATTCGATGGTCGGTATAGCTTAGATTAGCATAGATTAGTTTATCCATAGAGGAGAGAACTCCAAAACAACCAATCAAAGCCATGCTCAAAAATTCCCGACTAGTTCCTAATCGGCGTCAGTCCTATGTTCACATGCAGTTTCACACTCTTTACACAACCCTATGAGCAAAGTTTCAGATGACAAATGACACATCAGAGTCAGAGTCTCAGTGGGCAAAGTTTTAGTGGACACAATGTAATTCTTAATGATGGATCATAGTTTTATTTTTGCTCATCTCATTGTAAATCCTTATTGGCTATTATTTTTTAATTTATGTATATGTGTTGAGCCTTGTAAAGCCTTTGGGGCTATTTTTGATCATCCATTCAAAGATTTTGTTAAATGGACACACACCTAATTGTATCAGTGGACACATTATAGCTTGGGCACATTACAGTATGATGGGCAAAATGCATTGTCTTTCAGCTTGGGCACATTACAATATGATGGGAAAAATATATTGTCTTTCAGTTTGTACTTTAATTCCTTATTGGTTATTTTATTGAAGCATTGTATCTAAAGTCTTGTGAATTATTTTTTGTCTAGGGTCTGCAAAAGGGTGGCGGTGCAAAACGGTTATAGTTGGGATGGTTTGTTGGGTAAAGTTGAGGGGGTTAGGGACAAGTGAGGGGGAGAGGGTATGAGGGAGTACTCTATGTATGTATATGTGTCGATGAGTGTGTTGTAGGTGTGTATGAGAGAATGTGTGAGTGTGCATGAAAAAAAGGGGGGTTTCCATGAATACCATGTCCTTGTATATGTTCGTAAATGTTCCAAGTCAATTAATGATAAGGATTAAGTGTAATAGAGGGTCATGTGTGTGTGTATGTGTTTGTGAGTGTGTATAAGTTTGGAAAGACTCGTATAAGCATGTAAGAGAACAAGTTGAGGGTTCAAAAAAAACAATTCTTCCAAAAGAGAATGCTTAGCAAATAAATGTAAAGCTCCTAGACACAATACGCTTCTATATAAGATAAATGTATATCTTCATAAATCATAAAATCTATATATATAAGAAAAAAAAAGGGGAGGAAAGAAGATAAAATAGGGCATAGGAGACCATGTTCCCCTCATGAGTGCATATGATTAAGACAAACATGGTGTGTGTTTGTCCTATTAAACAATCTATCCTTCTACACCACTGGTCCAGTTTCCAATGTCAAAGTAAACCAATTGCAAACATCCGCTATTGCCCTTTTCAAACACCTAGTGAGAGTAGTCCATTAGTAACCAACCTCTTAATACTGCATAAGTGTGAAAAATCCATATCATACTATTCCTTCTGACAAAGTATCAAAGTGGGAGTTAATTTTTATACTCACATTCATGTCAGTACATTGGAAAAAGGCACAACAATACTAATGACTAGTCTCCAATAGAATGTTCAATCTTATCTATCAGTACTTGGAGATAATCCACTGTAGAGTATGCCTCAAAGTTTCCAACACCGTATCTTCATGCCTTAGACTTTTCAATGCAAACCTGATGGAGAGGTATGTCGACTCACCCAGAACCATCACAACAAAAATGATATTGCCCTTTTCAAACACCTAGTGAGAGTAGTCCATTAGTAACCAACCTCTTAATACTGCATAAGTGTGAAAAATCCATATCATACTATTCCTTCTGACAAAGTATCAAAGTGGGAGTTAATTTTTATACTCACATTCATGTCAGTACATTGGAAAAAGGCACAACAATACTAATGACTAGTCTCCAATAGAATGTTCAATCTTATCTATCAGTACTTGGAGATAATCCACTGTAGAGTATGTCTCAAAGTTTCCAACACCGTATCTTCATGCCTTAGACTTTTCAATGCAAACCTGATGGAGAGGTATGTCGACTCACCCAGAACCATCACAACAAAAATGAAAAATAGGACAATATACTTTTTATCTGGAAGCCAGGCTTCAATACTGGCACACAGTTGTTATCCCTATCACTCAATCAAGATTAGCATCAATAAAACCTCAGCATTCTTGAAGCAGTTGGCATTTATAACGTTAAAGAAGTGTTTACAAAATGGTAGATGAATCCAAGTAAAATGGTAGATGAAGTGTTTATAAAATGGTAGATGAATCCAAGTAAACAAATGCTTATAAAATGCTAGAGTAATTCAAGTAATAACTAGAAATGTCACGTGAATCATAAAATTGGCTATTTTATCCAAGTCCTAGGGAATGTCCAAGGTCAAAAGTCCAAGTACAACCTCGGTGTACATATATCTTCCCTTGATCTCCTATTGGGAGTTTCCATTTTTCCTATTTGGATTTTCCATTTCTCAATATTACAATTAAATCTACATACATCAACGTGAGGTAGAGTTCCTAAGAGGGGCAAAAGTGGGCAAATCTATTATGCTCTATATTCTACCCAAATCTTCCTACAAGTAGGTATATCAACATGCTATAAAAGTTCAAAGTAGTAAATCTATAGCGGCTATGGGAACAATAATTTAAAGGATAAAAACCCTTTAAAAACATAAAATATTTGCTCTATAAGGCCCACTCTGCCTCATCATAAATAAAAAGTTTGTGATAGAGACTTTAAGAAGTTCATACTTTACCTTAAAAGGCTCCTTCTAGCCTTATCAAACAAAATCAAAGTGGCCCTATTTCAATCCTATTGAAAGATTATTAGAAGTCATAGTCTCATGTCCCTGGTACACTATCAATTATATATTCCCAATATAATATGGTCCAATCCACCAAGCGGAATGAAATATAGCATCAGAAACTCCTCTCAACCATGTATAAAAATTCAAGAAATCTTGTACTATTCACTATAAATCCTCCATGTTACATGAGGGAAAAATCTAATGAATTTCATGTATAATAATAGTACTACGTGGAGATAGAGAAGTACTATAGAAACTTATGCCATTAGTAGAGGTAGGAGTCCTCCCCAGTGCCAATAACTCTCAGCCCCTCTCTATCTCAAGTCATTGTAAATTATGTATAATATTTTGTCCATCGTTGACAACCCTTTCAATTATTCAAGTCCTCTCAGGTACAATTGGTATTTTAAAGCTTAATCAACCCTATAACTTCCCTCTGCTAATGGGTAAAGTTCATAATAATAAATAAACAATAACTTGAATATGTTTCTCCATTATTTCCATTATAATATATCCATGTTTAATAATAAAAAATATTATGGAGAAAATAATAATAAAAAGCATTGTCAAGTTCTAGAGGATGCAATAACCTCCACGGGGCTGAGCTTGTGCATAATTGGAACATCATATTCTTTATGAAAGACTTCAATATGATTTCCTATCTTCATGGGCCATCAGTATGTTAACAAGCCTGAAGCACACAAGGGTCCCCAAAGGGATGTGTGTATGTGTGTGTGTGTGTGTGTGTGTGTGTGTGTGTGTGTGTGTGTTAAGGGGAATTAATTAAGAAGATTTGGAAGAGGGGGGTTGGTAGTAAGGTTGGTAGTGGAAATTTGAAAATTTGGAAGAGCAGGGTTGGTGGTAAGGTTCAAGGGGTTCAAGGGGGTAATGTTACTAAACTAAGGGGGGGAATATAACAATTGTACATTTTAATAATTGATGATGTAAAGCATTCTTTACATCCATCTGATGTAAAGGCCATCCCTTTGATGCAGCCATAGCAATGACTGCTCTTACAATTGCCATCCTTGCAACCGGACTGAATGTTTCTTCATAATCAATGCCATATGTCTGTGCATATCCTTTGACTACTAATCTTGCCTTGTATCTGTTCACAGAACCATCTGCATTGTGCTTGACCTTATAAACCCACTTACAGCCAATTGCATTCTTGTCTTTAGGCAAAGGCACCAATTCCCATGTAGCATTTGCTTCCAAGGAATCCATTTCTTCATCCATGGCTTTCTCCCACTTTTCTTTTCCCATGGCTTGCTCAAAAGAAGTGGGTTCTGGTTCCTGCATCACTTTGACCATATAGGCATAGTGAATGGCTATAAATCCATCATATTTCAACCTATCCACAGGATATCTTGCTCTGGTAGACCTGTGCAAAATAGGCTCACTTCCAGTTGCTCTCAAAACATCCCTGGTCTTCCTTACTCCAGGTGTAACAACAGAAGGAATACCCAACTCATCATCAATGCTCTGTTCTAAGCCACTGGATTCACCATCCACATAAGAGTGACCTGCATTCACATCAAACATGGGCTGATCTACCTTCTCTTTTCCTTTTCGTGATACCGGCATACCATTATCTGCATTGCTTTGTGGAGATTCTCCTGATCTCAATCTGCCTGTCCATGGCGAAGTATGTGAACCACTGCTAGAGGACACTGCAGGTCCACTAATATTTTGTGATTGCTGTTATGAATTCTGTGCAGCATTACCATTTTGTGCATCTACATCAATCATCACATTTACTGGTTATACCCGCTGCTCATCTCATCAAAAACAACATCTCTGCTCACTGTAAACTTATGAGTATAAGGATTATAGCATCTATACCCTTTCTGCTGCAGAGAATAACCAATAAAGACGCACTTCTCAGCTTTTGGATCCAACTTGGACCTCAACTCATCTGGCACATGAACATAGGCAATGCAACCAAAAATTTTCAGATGAGAAATATCTGGTTTCCTACCAGTATACATCTCCTCTAGCGTCATGCCATGTATTGCTGCAATGGGAGTCCTATTCATTATGTAAACTACTGTAGCAATTGCTTCAGCCCAATAATAATCTGGAAGGTCTTTTTCATTTAGCATGGCCCAAGATACCTCTCCAATATGCCTGTTTTTCCTTTCTGCAAGTCCATTTTGCTGTGGGGTATGACTGCATGAATATTGCTGCTTTATGCCATGCTCCTGCAGGAACCTTGCAAACTCATTTAAGAGGTACTCTCCCCCTGCATTTGACCTTAGGCATTTTATTTGCACGCTTGTTTCTTTTTCAACCATAGCTTTAAAAGCTTTGAAGTGCCCAAACACTTCACTTTTCTTTTTCATAAAATACACCCAAACTTTTCTGCTGTAGTCATCAATAAAAGTGACAAAATAATGACAGCCTCCAATAGATGTAGCTTTAGTAGTCCACACATTAGAGTGGATTAATTCCAATGGCTTCTTACTCTCTTGAACATGCCTAGGAAATGGTTTCCTTGCCTGTTTTCCAAATTGACAGGCTTCACAAGCCTTATGCATTTCTGTAACCTTGAATTTAGGCAATCGTGCAACAATATTTTGGGCTTGCATTGATTTAAGTCATTGTATATTAACATGACCAATGCGTTTATGCCAGATATCAATATCTGCAACTACACTGGTCCCATGTGCAAACATTGTTGCACTCAATTCAGGCATGTCCACATCCAATGTAAACATCCTGCCCTTCTTCTTTCCTTTTGCTATCAAGTGACCGTTATTTTTCATATCCTCAACAAAGCATCCATGAGGATTAAATCTGACCTGCAAGCCCTGCTCAACCATTTGACCAACAGAAACCAGGTTTTTGGTGATGTTTGGGACATGAAATACATCAGACAGGTATTTCTTTTTCCCATCCTGCATAGACAAAGGAATTTTACCAATCTGCACAATAGGATGTGCAGTATCATCACCAGTCTCCACAAATCTTGGTCTTTCCATTTTCCTTGCATCTTGCATCCATTCTGCATGACCTATCATGTGGTTTGACGCACTTGAGTTAACATACCACACATCATTTCTTTCTTCTACACTTGTCACAGAATTGGTCATGTGCTGCACCATAAATAGATGCTCATTTCTATCATCACCCTATCTACTAGAAGATGCATAATTGCCTTGCTGCAATTTTCCATTCATAATGTCATTCTACTTTTTGTAGTAGCCTTTAGCCATATGACCCATTTTACCACAGTAGTAGCATTCAACATTGCTATTTGCATTTTGGCCTCTCTGCCATCCACCACGGCCTCTTTGGCTCCCCTTGCCTCTAGAGTTACCACGTCCTCCTCCATAGGACTAGTTTTCTTGAGTTTGCTACATATTCTGATTTCTACCACGGCCTCCAAATCGGCCTCCTCTACCTCTGCCTCTACCTCTTCCAGCATTTGCGTAGAAGACAGTTTCTTTTGAAGTTCCTCCTAAAGAAGATGCACCCCCATTTCTCTACTCTTCAGAAATTAGAAGAGCATACAACTCCTCAAAATCAAGAAATTTTTCATGGACGGCAATGAATGTCCGGAACTATGCATAATCTTTTCCTAGACCATTCAAGGTCACAGAAACTAGATCATCATCTTTGAATGGCGACCCAATGGAAGCAAGTGCATCTGCAATTTTCTTCACCTTCATGTGGTAGTCATTGATGCTCATATTTTCTCTCTGCACATTGTCTAACTCCTGCTTGAGCTGCATTTTCCTAGCTTGCGTATTTGTGCTGTACATTTTTGCCAAAGTATCCCATGCCTCCTTTGGCGTACTTGCATCCTGAATATGCACAATCATAGAATCCGAAATACTGATAGATAGCCAGTACATAAATTTTCTGGCTCTCTCATGCCATCCTTTAAATGCCTGCATTTCCTATTGATTGGGAACATTAGGAAGAACTGGTTCTTCTTCATTTCCTATAATGAACTCCCAATAGCTTTTTCTCATAAGGAAATTCATCATTCTAAACTTCCATGCCTGGAAGTTGTTCTTGTCAAGCTTTTCAGTGACAATCTGTGAAAGAGAATCAGATGCCATTATAGAACACTGCAAAATATTCTATCACTGCAAAAAACATAACTTTTGCCTCACACGGGCAGATCTACAAAATTGACGAAAGTGGTATTTGACCACACAGTCACTTCCTAGTGACAATTTTGCATCAACAGGCAACAAGGATGATTTTGCAACTCCCAATATCTTTGCGCATAGGCATACGATGCAATTTCTGTGGTAACTTTTCACCGACCAGCAGAGCAGTCGTCGCACATAAAAAATAGGGCTCTGAGTGCCCGCAAAGAACTTCTGCCTTTAAAACGGGCCTCGAAATGGTCTCGAATCAGAAAAATAAAGTCACCAAAGGCATCGCCCTTGCCCACAGCATATACTGCCCTCTCGCAATACCACGAAGGGCGTCTCAATCTGAGACAGTGTACTCTTGCACTTCCGGCTGTGCTACCTGTAGAGATTTGCTCCCAAACTCGAAAAAGGAAAGCAACACTGGTCCTCTTACCAGGACACCATGAACTTGGTTTGCTTTCTTGAGATCCTTACCATGAACCAGGCTCTGATACCATGTGAAGATAGTGGGAGAGAAGGAAGGAGTCTCACTTGCGGCTTTCTCACATACACAATGGGGGAATACACACAAAGGTGGAGGCTGAAAATAGTTTTCCTCTTCTTAGTTGTGTAAGCCAAAAGAACTCTAATACAAAGAAATAGAAGAACCCTATATGTGGGTCTCAAACCAAACTCAACTAACTAAGGTGGCATACTAACTGAACCACGAACTAGAGTAGATAAGGATAGCTGTCATCCAGCTATTATTCATGGGCAGTGTACCAACCGCATCTGCAGCTAACAAGTTGGTGACATAAATGCACAACAGTCACCCTGGCATATCACGAGTGGAGCTCGATATCTCAACGGTGTGTGTGTGTGTGTGTGTGTGTGTTTAAAATAAAAAACCTTTTATCAACACGGCACATGAAGCTCAGATAAGGGCCGATAAAAAATTATTTATTACATGGTTGTTCATACAAAGTGCAAAAAATTATAACGCCAGTGCAGTCTTGACAAGCATCTTACTTATTGAAGAGGAGAATCTGCATACTTGCCACCATCCAACAAGTAAACATGATGAGAACCAGGTTAACTTAAGTTGGGAAGATAGGTGTCATAGACTCTCCTCCCTTGTTATTGGGGTCACAGTAAATTAGAAACTTAGCCAAAACTTTAACAACATAATGTATAAGAAGAACCCGTGTAAAAGGATGGTTATATTCGAGTGTGGATCTAGTAGAGTAAATCAAGTAAAGAGTTAGGTTGCATATTTAGGGAAGCAACACTATAGGAAATATTTTAGTTATAAACAAAACACAACAAAGGGGGGGGGAAAGGATTATAGACAAAAAGGAAGGTTAGGATAAAGGCAATTTAAAGGGGACGTGAAGAAAAAGAAAGGGGAGAGAGGGAGATTATATATAGAGAAGGGGAAGGGGGAGAGGGAGTACGAGTAAAAAAAGAGGGGAAATCAATTTGAAGACGTTTATTGTAACAAGTAATGAAAAATTAAAAAAGTTTGGGGATTAATTCGTATGGAAATAAGGAAAAGAAATTAAATAACAAGGGGAGGAAAGCCATGTAAAAAAAGAGTGAATTAGAGGAGTGATAAGAGGGTTGTGTGTAACATAATGATAAAGCTAATGGGAATTTAGAGGGGAGAAACAAGAGAGGGAGAGAGGGGGGGAAAAGATTGAGTGCAAAGGAGGGGAAAAAAAGAGGGGATATCTATAATTAGAGAGGGGGTTGGGGAGGGAAATATATACATATAATTAGAGGGGGTTATTACAATATATATATTTATTTATTTATTTAGAGGGGGGGTAAATAAGAATAAATATAATTTAGAGATGGGGGGGAAAGAAAATTTAATGAATATCTATACTAAGGAATATATATACTTAGCCGAGGGGTGGGGAGGGACAAAATTTATTACTTAGGGAAAAGAGTAAATGAAGGAGAGCCAGGGGGGGTTAACTAAGTATACTAGACTCAGCCTAGTAACCAAAGCAAGAAAAAATTGATTACGTGTGTGATGGTATGTTTATAGCACCTGAGAGTCATGCGCTGATGATCTTCAAGAGGCAAGACGTGGGTAAAGGCACGATAAAGACCGGCAGCCAGTGAAATAGCACATGTGGCAACGGTTTTAGGAGAAGCGAGTCTGCATGATCATTAGGGGTAGTCTGCAGTAGGTCATTCGGAGCAACAGTGTAGCAGGTCATTCAGAGCAGTAGTGCAGCAGGTCATTCAAAGCCGCAGTGATCACTGAGGGGACTAGGAAGCAATGCAGCAGTCGAAAGGTGCAAGGCAGCGAGGTTCATCAAGGTAGCCTGAATAAGGCGCAGCCTTGAGGGGCAGTACAAGGCATTAAAGCCCATGGATGGTAGCACAAGCAGTGGCAAGTAGCACATACTTAGCAGGGCGTAGACTTGAGCAGCGTGGCAGCAGTAGGCATTGAGTGGAGAGCTTAGAGTAGGGGTACTTAGTAGAAGGATTTTTATAGGGTGAGATAAGAGTAGTCGGGAGGGTCGAGTAGGATAGGGGGTCAAGGCCCAAGGTAGATTTGGATCAATGGTGGACATAGATAGTTTTTAGGGAGGCGGGTTGGCTAGGAGCATAAAAATGCGTGTCGGTGGGTGGGTAGAAAGTGCAGGGAGGGGGTTTGTATTACCGCCGATAGGATAGATAAAAGTTAAATATTTTAGATAGGCTTAGATGGTTTTAAATAAAAGAGAGAAAAAAGAACGATAGAAAATAAACCAAGGGGTTGGGGAGGGGGGGTTAGAGAGAGAATTAAGAAAATTTAGGGGGAAATAGGAAAGATTACGAATAATTAGGAAAAATTAGGGGAAACTAGGAAAGATTAGGAGAGAGAGAGAGAGAGAGAGAGAGAGAGAGAGAGAGAGATGAATTAGGAGAAGTTATGAAGAAAAATATGAAGAAGAAATACCTCGAGAGAAGAAGAGGGTTGGTTAGGGTAGAGTGTTTGTAGTTTTAGTTAGAGAGCTTTTAAATATATAACACACATTCTAAAGAGGGAGGGTAAATAGGAAACATATTTAAAAGGGAGTTAAAAAATGAAAAATAATTAGCAAGACAAGGGAAAATTGGAAAAAAGCAAGGGGGCGAGGAAAAGTTAACGAGAAAAATATTGTGAAAAAATAGGAAGGGGGATAATTAGGAAAATAAGAAACTATGAAAAAATTAGGAAAGAGAAGAAATAAATAGGAAAATTAGAAAAAATATAGAAAACGTCATAAAATAAATAGAGAGAAATTTTAAAAAATTAATTAGAAAAAAATAAAATAATTAGAAAAAATTATGAAATAATTAAGAGGAAAAAAGGAAATTCAAAGAAAATACAAAGACAAATTAAGGAGAAATTAAGGAGACATTGATAAAAAACCAGAGAGAGAGAGAGAGAGAGAGAGAGAGAGAGAGAGACAAGGGGATCAA
The DNA here is from genome assembly GCF_047967505.1 of Dipteris shenzhenensis. NCBI lineage: Eukaryota > Viridiplantae > Streptophyta > Polypodiopsida > Gleicheniales > Dipteridaceae > Dipteris > Dipteris shenzhenensis. Next base: position 5,003,756 of record NC_141603.1, on the reverse strand, counting down.
GGTCTAACAAAAAGAGTGAAAATTGTATAAAGAGAGTGTGTGTGTGTGTGTGTGTGTGTGTGTGCGCGCGTCAAAGAGAGAGAGAGAGAGAGAGAGAGAGAGAGAGAGAGAGAGAGAGAGAAAGAGCTACTTCAAGCGTTCGCTTCTTGGTTGTGCATGACACTAAGGCAAAAACATTGTTTTATGCTTGATCGACGATGCAAAACATATCCGATGGGCACAATAATTTGCACACACATTCAACTAGGTGGAATTGACTTACATGCAAAGTGGCACTCCCATCCCATAAGTGCTTGATCGGATAACATACCTAGCAGCGTGTTTTTTTATGGATGTGCATGCCACTAGAGCAAAAATAGTATTTATTGCTCGATCGATCATGCAAGGGATATCTGATGGGCACAACACTTTTTGTACGCCTCAACCTAGGTGGTATTGGAATGTTCTCAAAGAGGCACACCCATCCGATAAGTACTTGGTCAGATAACACGCCTAAGGTCATGTTTTTTTGCGAATGTGCATATCACTCGTGAAAAAATGGTGTATAATGCGTGATCCACCATGCAAAGCATATTTGATGGTGACAATACTTTGCACTCACCTCAACATAGTTGAAACGGACTTGCGTGCAAAGTGGAGCCCCCATCCGATAAGTACTTGTTTGAATAACACACCTAGGGCTGTGTTTTTATATGGTTGTGCATGACACTAAGGCAAAAACGGTGTTTTATGCTTGATCCACAATGCAAAGCATATCCGATGGGCACAATACTTTGCATACACCTTTAACTAGGTGGAATTGACTTACATGCAAAGTGGCATTCCCATCGCATAAGTACTTGATCAGATAACACACCTAGCAGCGTGTTTTTTTGACAGATGTGCATGACACTAAGGCAAAAATGGTATTTAATGCCTAGAGCCAGCCAAGCCTGGTCTATATATAAACTAGATCCGGGCAGGTAGCTATATTGAGCTAGAATATATATAAATGAATTTAGTGCTATTTCGTAAAAACTGTTAAATAATAATTTCCATCTTGACTTGATTGTTAAAGTGAATTTAGAACTTAGATTTTATTATAGTAGTATTTTTTGAAATACACTATAATATTATTATAAGAGTAACAATAGATGAAAATTTATATAGTATACCTAAACGTGGTTATTATTGGAATTGTTATAGATGGAGTTTTGCATCACCAGGATTCAAGTTCATGTGTCCCATGGGTTCAGTTTTCATAGCATATTTTAGAAGGTAATATGATAGGCCTATGTTTGTTATTTTCTGAATATTCATATGTGCTTGCCACAAGAGTAATATTCTTGCATGGTATGAAACGACATTACGATGTTCTAGTGATGGACGAAAGTAGATCCATCTTTGTGTGAGAGGATCTATAGTAGGTTTAGTATCTAAGTGTATTGGATATGGAAATTTGTATTTGCATTTGTGGTTTGTGCTTGAGTCAAATAGATTGCATGTTGGCCTATATGTGTGGATTTGTTTTCTCTTTACCATATACTTAAGCTTTCTTTGAATTGAATTCTCTGGCCAGTTATTAAAATCATTCATGTAAGGGGTATGCGCATCTATCTGGTTTGATACAATATCGACGTCTTGTTCATCTATCCATAGCATCATGTGTGCATGCATAGATCCTCGATTTTGTACCTCATATCTTATGATGTGATGGTCGACTCTACCTACTAGTCCTTTATCGCAAAGAATATATCTTGCTAAGAATTATTGCAGTCTAACATGGAAGAGCACTATGCATTCAACTGGACAATCTCTCCATGTGAAGTTTTTATTGAATTGTTTAGCAATGGTTATCGATTTCACACCATCTTGTGGTTGATACCTCATCTGCAATAAGTGTAAGGAATATATTGGGAAGGCCCCATGTGTCAACCATTGCCATTAGATATTTTAAGTTTCTGCGCTGCCATGAAGGAGATCCAAGAATAGAACTTGGTATCTAAAACTTAAGAATACGTCTAATTATCTCTTGTTCAGATATTCTTGGATCTTGTCGTCTTTGTTGGTCAATATCTCTTTGTAATACTGTAGTTTGAGAAGAGTTTGCTATTAAAATAGATTGACGTATTTGGTACATCAATAACAAGTATGGTTTATAAAGAATGAACACAAAGAACAATGTTGATATTCTCATTTTTAAATATACATTGAAGAACATCTTGCCATCATGAGCACCATATCCGAAAGGATAGAGGAATGGGAATAATGCATACTCTAATGTTAATTCGTCACATTGTGATAGACCTTCCATAGATGTTATGAGCTGACGCTCAATAATTCTTGTTGAATCACGAAGTACAATTGTCTCGACTTCATGTGATGTATTTTTTTTAAATTGATGAGTTGTAGGTAGCATGTTGATTTGTTCTAGTAATGACAAGTACTTGTCCTCATGTGCAATTTTCATAAGATCGAATGGTGAGTCAGAAAAGTGTCTTTCAATAATATCAGAAATAGCTTCTGAAGAAAGAACATTTACTCCTAGTTTTGGATGCGGCCGTTCATACATTGTCAAGCATTTTTTAAATATGGGGTTTGTTCTAGAGTTTAACGCTCGAATGTGTTTTGTTGTTGATAGTAAGTTTGTTGAGTTACTATAGAATCTTTGTTGGCGATTCCAAGATATTAGTGGATTATCCAACATCGATCTCCTTTGTAGTATACTTGTTGCTAAAGATGTAATACCTTTAGAAACGTTTAGGGATATATCGATTATAGAAAGCATTTGCATTTGAAATATGTTTGCACCTAATACATTCTGTAAATAGTCTGGATCATAGGGAACCGAGTACAACTTTCTGAATGGACTATCTATGCATGCTTTACAAGCCATTTTTGATCTATGTCCCAGGCCATTTTCTACATGCAAGCTTATGAACGTATTGGATAAGTCATATGGTGTTATACTTGATTCTAGTAGTGATATTACTGATTTTAACTTTGTAAAAAAACTTGTGTTAAATTATATTCTACCACAATATACACAATATTGCATCTTCGAAATATATTGAGAAGTGATTTGGTTCCATTCTTTTAGAAATTTATTGATGAATAGCCATGAGGAGAAACTCGGTTGTAATTGTCTTTTCTTGTTTTCTATGCTAATGTAGGAACCACGTTCTCTCCTTTCAATAAGAGACCTTTTCATATTTGTAAAGTAAATTATATGTTGAAGTAGAAGCACCTACTTTATTTTCCCGTTGTGGATGAGAGCATTAAAAATGACTTGAAATTCACCAATTCGAATTATCTGCAAATAAAATATCAAGGTTGTTAACACTTTATATTTTTCACTCAAAATTTATAACGTCTCTAGTTTATGTTGATACCGATTTGAATATAGCATATAGGAATTTGAATGTAGCATATAGAATTTTGAATATAGAACATGGTAAATAGATCTTTCTTTTTGCACATAGGAGTTTGTGTTTAGCATATATTTTTTTGCATATATTTGTAGCTATTTGAATTTGGGATATAGCAGTTTTCATTTATCACTTTGTATATATTTGGTAGCAATTTGAATTTGAGATATAGCACTCTAAATTTCATACATATCATTTTGCATTTAGAATTAGCACTTAGCATTGATCAACTAGCATTTTTGCATTTAGCAAATAGCACTTTGTATCCAACACATAAACAAATAAACTTAACCACACATTCGTGTGGGGGGAGAGTCGGCACATTTCCTCTCCAAAAATTATAAGACCAAGGAACATGCCCTTCCTTGGGTTGATATGATTTTGCATTTTGCACATAGCATTTTGCATATAGTATGTAGCAATTTGAGTTTGGGATATAGAACATAGCACTTTGCATTTTGCACATGGTACTTTGTTTTTAGAAATGTATGATTTTGTATTTTGTATGATGTCTCTATACTTCGAGTATTTGGTTGCTAGGCTTTTGCTAAGATACTGGTTTCACAATGTTCAAAGTTTGATCCTCGCAACCCACAAAGCCATATTTGTTGGGTATCTTATAGACTGATGTGGCTATAAGCTTTGGGATCCTTTTGCAGTGCGCATGATCCTAAGCACTGATGTTATATTCTTTGAAAATATTTTTCCAGCAGGTACAATGCGTGGTCGTGATGAGCCTTCCCATTTTGAATTTCCAAGCATACCTCTCAATTGTGCTCTTCCATCTAGTAATGAACTTCATGACATTCAGCTCATTGGTAACGATGATCTTTCTGATCTTGCCATGAATGATGATGATGTTTCATTGCCTAAGGAATCTCATTCTGACACTCCTATAGCTCATGCTGAATCCTCAATTCCTAACTAGGCTTCCTCTGATGCTTCCTCTTCCCTTGATTCATTTGAAGTATCCTCCTCCATTCCATCAAGCTCAGTAACAGATTCTCCTTCCCCTATTCATGATGCTTTTAATGATGTTTACGGTGACATGGATGATCTTCTCTAAGTAGAGCCCGATGCTATACCACCTAGTTGTCTTCCTCCTCGATCACGAAAACCATCTCCTAAGGTAATCAAGAATGCTCGAAATTTTTATGTAGGAGAGTGCCCTTGGTTTCAAGCTCAAGCCTATTGTCATCTTGACAATGGACCCAAATTAACTTCATTTGATGAAGCTATCAATGGCCCAGAAGCACAACATTGGAAACAAGCTATGGACGAAGAATACGCTTCTCTCATTCACTACTCCACTTGGATGCTTACTGAATTACCACCTCAGAGGTCACCAATTCCTCGCAAGTGGATATACAAAAAGAAATTTCATGGAGATGGCTCTCTCTCTAAATACAAAGCTCGACTAGTGGCCAAAGGGTATCCCCAAGTTGCCGGCCTCGACTATTTTGAGACTTTTTCTCCAGTTGTCAAGCTAAGTACCATTCAAGTTTTGTTTGCTTATGCTACATAGGAGGACCTTGATATCCATAAGATGGATGTAAAAACTACATTCCTACATGGTGACATTCAGGAATAAATTTACATGCTTCAAGTACCGGGCTATGAGGACTCTTCTCATCCATAGCATGTTTATCATCTTCTCAAGTCTCTTTATGGACTGAATCAAGCATCACGTTCTTGGTTTTAAAAAATTGACTCTTATCTCCACACATGGATTCATTTCCTCTTCTGTAGATTCCAATCTTTACATTTTTCATGAATCCTCTGCCATTGTACTGCTTACTGTATATGTGGATGACATTATTCTCTTTGCCAGCAATGTCACTACTTTGGCACAAGTTAAATATAGTCTCCATACTCATTTTGACACGGTTGCTCTCAACGAGATTGGTTATTGCTTGGGCATGGAAATTTTTCAAGATTGTTATGTTGGTATCCTCCACCTCTCTTAGCATAAGTATGTTCATGATTTGCTGTCCAAGTATAACATGGCTAAATGTAATTCAGCTTCTATTCCAATGGATCCCAGTGCCATCTCTATCTTCAATGCTACTACTCCCACTTCTGATCAAACTTCTCCTCAATTTCCTTTTCACAGCTTACTTGGAAGCCTTCTCTATACTATGGTTTGCTATAGACCTGATATAGCCTTGTTGTCATCTCTCTCTCTCTCAATACAATTCCAATCCATCTCCCATCCATTGGTAGTTACTCATGCATATACATCCTATGCTACCTCTATGGTACTCAAGCTTTTGTTCTCAACTTTTGACTCCAGCCCTCCTCTTCATTTGAACTACATGCATATTCAGATGCCAATTGGGGTACCAATGTTCATACTGGTTGATTCATCACTGGATGTTGTTTTCTTCTCAATGGCACTGCGATCAATTGGTTCAGAAAACCTTAGAAAGTGGTTGCAATGTCTTCTATAGACTAAGGCAGAATACATTGCAGCCTCTACTGCATCCCGGGAGATCGTTTGGCTTCATCGATTACTTAAGGACCTTTCTAAACTTCCAAATTCCACTCCCACACCTCTTTGGTGTGATAATCAAAGCACCATTGCTTTGACTAAAAAATCCAGTATTGCATTCATGAACAAAGCACTTCCATTTGCACTATCATTACATCCAAGATCATGTACGTGATCAAATTCTAATGCACTAAGCCTCTTCCCCGACCACTTTTCCAACTGCTCTGATCTTCTCTCGGCGTATCAACCATTCCTTAGCAAGGTTTCACATAAACGAATCAACTCAAACTTGTTTTCACCATCTCATGAATCGAGGGTCGTGTTTGAAGGGGGGTATGTTAGGTCATCCATGACCCTCAACCTTAATCATAGCCTAGCATCTCGGAATGCATCACATGGAGTAACACATGGAGAGCTCCACTATATATCATGTGCACCGAATGTATTAGATCCTATATTCTAGGAGAATATCACATCCGTGATCGTTGTATTGTGATCTATAAAGATCACTTTGTATCTTTCAATCGATTAAGCAATTGTTCTGTTTTGTATTATTTCTCTGTCATTGCTATTAGAATATTCTAATGTTGTGTTACTTTGTCATAAATTTCCTCCTCCAAATCTGAATCCTTAGATTGAGGCTCTCTGACCTATTTGTATTCCTCACCTTATAATTACACAGCCCTTTCCAAATGCTTCATTTCCATTCTCCATTTGACTTGACCTCCGATTGAACAACAGACACACACACCCCCCGCTCATTTTTGTTGAAAGTTTCACTGACCTACTGCTTGCTTGCTGATCGTTGTGGACTAGCTCCTGGCTGTGTTTGTAGTAGTAGAAGAGAAGAGCACGGGCGGTAAATTTTTTTAGTATTTATCGATGTTTTACGTGGCTCTTCAATCTTGCAATCGTGTCCCAGCAACCTACCACAAATGGGTGATTGTGTTCAATCAGTGGCATCAAACTTTCCTGGTCTTAGATTGATTTTTGATTATTTCATTGATTCGTTCATTGATTCGCACCGCAAGAATTTATCACGATTCAACATGATTTTTTTTAATTCAGAGCAGCACAGTTGGATTCCAGTGGGAGGCGCTTGTATCCTGGGGGCCAGTCGGGCCTCCTTGACATCACCATACACACAATCTCCATGCTTCTAGAAATTCAAACAATTAGTTCCAATATCAACCCATCGTGCCTCCTCTACATCATTATACACACAGTCTCCATGCTTCTGAAAGTTGTGATGCTTTTGGAAATCCAAACAATCAGTTCTACAAAAAAATGAGCATGCAACTTCGATTTATGCATTTTTCAACGATAACACACAATCACTGGATTGAACCTGTTCTCCCACCAGATGCATGGATCCAATAGAAACATCCTTGTTGCATGTGATTGTGGCTGTTGTTGCTCTCATTTCAACACACAGAGGAAGGAGAGGAGGATGAACATCTTTGAAGATTAATTTTATAAGACAGTGAAGGTAAGTTGAGTTGAAATCGAACGGCAGATTGTTGGTCAGCAGCCTACAAGCCCAAGAACTGGGTGGGAAGGGGTACCTTGATGGGGATACTGGAGAGGGAGGAAGGGGGGTGAGGAAGGGGATCAGTGATGTGAATGAAATCATCAGGGGAGGCCATGGTGGGGGATAGGAAAAGGAAAAGGAGGGGGCAAAGAAGGCGAAGAGGGAGCAAGGGAGCTATGGGAGCTAGCTTCAAGATCTTAGCTATGGCATCCTGTGTGGAACCCCCTGATAAGAAGGCAAATGGACATGAGCAAGAAAGCTGTGAGGTAGACGACAAAGGGGGCAGTTATGTTGGAAGAGACTAAAGCCCTTCACAAAAGAAAAATAAAAAACTTGAGAATTAAAATTATGACACATGGCTCAATGGGAAGCTAGAATTGCTTTTTATCCCACAATGCTACCTACCTAAAGAGAGGAAGGTGTGTGTGTGTGTGTTGCCTACTATTTCAATTAATCAAACTACATCTTCACACATTTTTTGTCACTTCTTATTTGATAAAAATAAGATAACATAAAATAAGACAATAATCCCCTTTGGCATCCCTTTTTGCCCAAGACCATGATTAAACTTGAATGCAAAAAATAATAATAGTTTCACAAGAACCCATTGTTAATTTGTCCCCTGCAAAGTTTGCTACATTCAAGTAGTTGAATCTATAGCTAATGATCAAGGGGGGGGGGGTTTTGATACTCATTCCTTATATTTCAATGTGCAAGAAACATCAAACTTGACTTGGGTTATCCATTGAGATTATTTTGCTCAAGTTCAAATAGGGTAAAGTTAAGCATATCATGTCCTTCATTAAATATATACTTCCAAGTCATCCTTTTCAAAATTTCAATACTATCATCACATAAAATTCATGTTCCCTTCATTTCTAATTACAAATACCTCATTCCATGTCACTTCTTATAGAGTAAAGTCAAAAACCCAGTTTTTTCAAAAACCATCTAGTGATCCTATTTCTATTGAACTAGAAAACACTATACTAAACAAAGGTGCTACTAAGGCCATAAAGTGCAACAAGATAGTGAGGTATTGCCATGGAGGTTGTGCTCCTGTCTCCTTCTTAAGCATAAAAATGGTAGGAAAATTGGCCGAACTTACCTGCGTCAATCATGGTAAAATAGGAGTTAGAACTATTGTCTTACACTTATAACCAAAGGCTTTAATGCCTAGCCATGGTTGTTATCCCTTTCATTCCCAATATTCGAATATAAAGGAGGAGGAGTTTGCATTAAGAATAAAATAAAATAAATTTCCCTTCTAAAAATCTTTTTCACCCATAAAGGGGCTTCTGATAGAAAGCTAGTAATCAATCCCATGTACCAAACTAGTAGCCAATCCCATGTTTCAGACTCCATAAAAATAAAATAAAATATTGTTTACAGATTGTCTCCCTACTATTACATACAATGAGGCTATGATGTCCCTACTTATCCAAATTTCAAATTGTAATAAAATGAAATTTACCAATAAAAATGTAGCCAACTTGCAGCAATGTCAATCCTTACAATTGTAGTAAAGCATTTATCTATAAAGGGAGATCACTCCATCGCATAGACTGATTGAAGTATTTCCATGAATCAAAGTAAAGTCAATCGCATTGCTCGATATAATCCTCAACATTCTAGATCCAGTCCGTCACCAAGAAAGGTTAGAGTTAATAACCATATGCATGTTGTTGTCGTCTAGCTAGGACTCAAGTTATTATAGCTTGTCAAGACAATGAACATATCAAACAATCATAAGCAAGGAAGTAGATGTGTCCTAGAGGGTAAATCATATGGTTAAGCTTCAACCCTTTAATATTTTATTGTCACAAAAGGGGGGGGGGCAACGAGAGCTCAATTTAAGTAGGCTTACTAACCGAGGAGGCCAGTAAAGGGAGTGTGTAGTCATTCTACACCAAGGCTAGAATCTTCCTCAAAGCCTTGCCCATGACTAGTGTCATTGAAGGGCTTGAGAAGGCACTCCTGCCCTTGACATAAGTACTTCATCAACCTGGGAGGAGGTGAATGAGCAAGAAGAGCTTGTTACAGAGCTTGCTAAAACACTTATGCCGATCGTAGTGGAACATTAATAGCGGGCTATAGATGAGGTGGGATGGTCGACAGCATATAGCAAGGATGGACGAGGTTTTTAGAGGTTAAGGGAGGGTTCAATGTTCAACTTACCACTTCCATCTTGTGCAGAAGACGAAGTCAGGCAGCTACATAGCTCAGGGTTTGAACTAAGTTGCAAGAATCCCATGAGGAAACTAGCCACTAAAGGAGCTATAGGAGTAGTAAGAGAGAAGGAAGATAAGAGAATGCTCTGATTAAGAGCAAACCGGGTCATGACTGATGGTTCTAGAGTTCAAGTGGCACTGTGAGTTGTGTAGAGCTAGGCAAGGCATTCTATGTGCATGAGCTGTGAGCCTTCAACATAGTAATTGCCTTTGATGGAGCTTACACAACTAGACATGTAAACGAATGAGATCTTCTCGCCTAGTGAAGAAACCCTGAGTGCTTCATCAGAGTGCTCTCAACGAAAGTAAAATGGAAGAGGGTGAGAGAGAGAGAGAGAGAGAGAGAAGAGAGTCACACAAGTTCAGAACACCCTAATGTTCTAGAGAGAGAGAGAGAGAAGAGAGTCACACAAGCTCAGAACACCCTAATGTTTTATGTCCTCCATATATATATGTGTGTTTGAGTATTGTAAATAACCGAGGTTAAGGCACAATGGCCTTTAACTCCCACAACCTCCCACTTAAAGGTCAATGTGCCTTTAAGGAAGAACAACCAGTGATCATACCATCTGATTGCCATCATCTGATTGCCATCAATACATGACAATACTCAAACCACTGACTAGGTAGACTCTTCATCAACATATCTACAAGGTTAGCATCTGTATGAACCTTGACAAGCTCTATGTGCTTGTCCTCCAGTACCTTCCTGATGAAATGGTACCTGACCTCAATGTGTTTGGTCTTTGCATAAAATACTGGATTCTATGCTAGCCAAATAGCACTCATGGAATCACTATGCAATGTCGGTACACATGTATCAATCCCCAAATCTCCCACTAGCTAATCAAGCCATATAGCCCCCCTACAACCCTCTATGGCTGCAATATACTCGACCTCTATGGTAGAAAAAGCAACGCACTTCTGTGTGCGAGACATCCACAACACTACACCACCTGCAAAGGTGAACACATAACCAAAAGTGGATCTCCTACTATCTACATGCCCTGCATAGTCTGAGTTTGTGTACCCAAGTACACGCATCTCTCCTCTACCAAAGAAGATGCACATCTCCTTGGTACCCTTCATCTACCTCTCACGATGCACTTAACGGCCTCCCAATCCCAACCGCTGATGCATAAGGAACCTTGTCCATCAAGGTCCTCTCCTCAACCGGTTTGGTACTATCTTCTTAACTCAATTTCACATATGGAGGCAATGGAGTACTTATAGCCTTCCCCCCCTCCTACTTCGGTCACACGTGATGCACATACCAAGAATATAACCTGCAGGTCCCAAATCCTTCATGTTAAAGGCCTCATGCAACTTGGCCTTCAATGCATCCACATCATAAGTGTTCTTGCTAGCTAATAGCATATCATCTACGTAAAGTGCCAGCAGTATCAGGCTATTATCCTTAGCCCTTTTAGTGTAGAGGCAGTAATCAATCTCACTTCTTTTGGAACCCTGGGACTGAATGAAAGCATCAATCTTCTAATACCATTCTCTAGGAGCTTGCTTAAGGCCATAGAGAATCTTTTTCAATCTGCAAACCAAATGCTTTTTGCCCTTTTCTTCAAAACCTTCGAGATGTACCATGTAAATTTCCTCATGCAAATCCCCATGCAAGAAAGTTGTCTTAACATCCATCTGCATAAGCTCCATATTCTCTGCTGCCACAAGTCTAAGTATACATCTAAGTGTGGTCATCTTCACAACCAGAGAGATCTCATCAATTTCCACATCCTTCTCTGTTAAATTACATGGCACAGCAAAACAGAAACTGAACAAAGAATAGAGAGTACACAGCAAACTAGAGATGAACAAAATTTTCCTTCGATATTGATGTAGTACAGATGATAACTCCGTCCACCCGTGCGCTTCCACAATGGAGCTTAGATGGCGATCTAGGCAGATACTAGGTGAAGAGCTACTAGCTGAAAGATCTCTACTGGAAGATCTGATATGGTGCAATGGACTGGGGAGGTCACCTCTTTATAGCTATGAGGGCAGTAGTCAAATCAACATAGTCGATGGAACCCACCAGTCAACCTAGTCGGTAAAGCTGACCAGTCAACCTAGCTAGTGGAACCGACTAGTCGTTCATGGAATATTCAAAGAATATTCCCTATACCGTCAATCATCTTTCTAAGGTCAATGGTCTCATTGATAGACCTCATCTGACATGCAAGTCAGGATCCATCCAGTGTCCCGAGCTCACACATGGCTTCTCCTCATATGGAGGCCTTACAACTTGAGCACCTTGGACCACTGGTGGTTACCAGGAGGGTGGGGCATTGAGCATATCTAACACCCCCCCTCAATGTCCACCTGTAGGTGAACTACCTTCTCGGCCCAATGCCAAGTCTCTGAAGATGAACCTGAAGCTGATCCTTCCTGAGTGCCTTGGTGAAGATATCTACTCCATTTTGCTCTGTTGGACAGTAGACCAATTTCACTATCCCGTCCTTGATCAAATCATGCACATAGTGATATTGAATCTCTATATGTTTTGTGCGCGCATGAAACACTGGATTTTTAGCAATGGCCATGCAACTTTGATTGTCGCACCTTAGCACAGTTGCCTCATCCTCTTGCACTCCCATGTGCCATAAGATCCTCCTCAGCCACACTATCTCACAAGCAGCAAAACATGCTGGGGATAAAGGCACAATCTGCTATCCCTTGTATAAGTGGTACTACCATGTCAATGTGCCGCATCATCACCTTATCCTCTTCTTTATATAAAAAAGGCAATAAGGGAAATCATTAGAGACTTTTGCTTCCCATAAAATTTGTGCTCTCTTTTAGCTCTCTCTCCATCCTTATTCTTTCTTTCTTCTTGCTTCTGCTCCTTGCTGCCATCAACTGTATCAGAGCAAGGTTTCGCAATGGTGGAGGTTTGCTTCCAGGCAATGCTGCGCTTCATGGTGCTCGATCTGAGAGAAGTGAGAAGAGACTCTCTGTTTGATGTTTGCTAGAACGATTGGCATCTCATCTCATGGAGAGCTTTCCATAAAGTTCTACAGCTTTGGAAGGGGGGGTAGAAGCAACCCAATTCCTTCAAGGGAGCATGTGTTTGGGAAGAAGTATTTGTGCACCTAAGCACAGTTTGATGAGTCAAGAATTGTGCATGATATAGTGATCGAATGCCAGACAAATGCGCCCAACAAGGAACCGTTATTTGGCCACCAGGATAGACAGCCAAGTAGCTGTGCAAGGGAAGAGATTAGCGTGGAACTTTAGAGGAAATCAGGCAGTTTTTGTGGATGGAGTTTCGCTAGAAGTGTTTTAGGATGTGCATAACTGGCTCTTCAATCCTTCTAGAGCAGCATTTCTATCATGAAGTTGTCAGGAGCTCCTGAGTCATTAAGTATTGGTGGAGGTGAGCTACAAGGAGCTTGCAGTTCTGCCAATGTGTGGAGCTTCAACAACCACGACAAAGGAGGCTACAATAATGAGCCTTGAGACAATGCCGGTGAGAGAGGCTGGAGTTGAAGCTGCTCACGCTGGAGCAGATGGGGAGATTGTAGACAAGCCTTCACTGAGGGGTCCCGTTTGTGAGCTGTCGATGATGAAGGTCTGATAGTTGAAGGCGCAACAGTCCATTGAGTGGCCGTCTGTCATAGCTACTAGCAGGCACTGCGTTCCCAAAGCCTTGCTCATGGATCTAGAGAGGCTACGTTGAAGGAAGCCTCTTAGTTGGCTAGGTGGCTGCTCGTGCCTGTGAGTTGCTGTGAAGGATCTCTATTATTGGAGACTATTTAGCTTGATATCCTCGTCACTTGAGCTGGCTCTAGGCTCGAAAGAGGTGACGCTATCACATTACAATTGGCATATGTCGAGGCTATTTTGGGGCTTTTTTGCCGGAGCAGATGAGTGCTATAAAGGGCAGCAAGCATACAAGGAAGTTGCTGTAACAATTGCTGTTTTTTATGACAAAATGGTCAATTTCAGGACTGAATATCTCTTTCTTGGTGTAAAATTGCACTTTGTGCTAAACTGGAAAGTTGTAGTTCGCAGAATAGACTACAACTTTGCTTTTGGAAGCAAGTTGATCCAGTATACGCTGCAGGAGTTACAGCCTCTGCAAAACCACAAAAAGTTGTAGTCTACTGTCTATTTGTGACCAATGTGCAGGAAGCTGTTTTCAAGTGAGAATATCTGAGAATCCACAAGGATTTGGCTCACGAGGTCAACTGACAAGTTGTAGATCTTTCTACAAACTACAACTTTGCTGTTTATAGCTTTGGCATCCGGTCTTTTAATGAAAATATATTGCTATTCAAAGATAGGGACAGCGTGCTATCTTGCCCAAAGTGGATGTGAGGTATTGTAGGAATTTCTCTTGCACATTGGGGCAAGAAAGTATCAAATTGGGACACATTGGAAAAGGAAATTTCTGAAAAATCAGAATATTCCTCAAGGGTGATGCTAGAGGTTATGCCTTTGTGTTGAGAAAAACAATAATATTGTTTGCTGCAGATTTATAACTGTTTTTACTGTCATTTTGGGACAGTTTCTCTGAGTTTTGGATGCCTCTACCTTTGTCACATGTTGGGACAGAATTTTGAGTGAGTTACACTCAGTTTTGCAGGCATATTTCACTCAGTTTTGGAGTTATATTGGTGAAGGAAATTAATTACAGTTTTGGTACTGTTTATGCATTCAAAGTTGGAATATATATTGGTTGCAAGTTCTCTCCAATAGAGGACAGATTTTACAAGCTCTTTTAATTTCCTTTGTTGATTTTTTATTTGCTGAGATATGGCTTCAAGTGGGAGTAAAGGTGGTTCACTTCTTAACATCAAGAAGTTGGAAGGAGCACACAATTTTGCCATTTGGCAAAAGCAGTGCTATAATGTGCTTCTTCAAAAGCATCAAGCCCATCCTATCAAGGAAAAGGGAGTGAAGCCGGCAAATATATCAGATGATGATTGGGAAAGTGTTGATGAATTAGCACGTTCTACAATCATGCTTTCTATTTCAGATGTGCTTCTATTTAATGTTGAAAATGAGAACAATGAATGGGATATGTGGAAAAGGTTGGAAGATTTGTATGCTCAACAAAATGAAGCAAGCAAGGTTTATTGGCTCAAGAAGCTCATGGATCTTAGGATGAAGGAGGGCACAACTATGAGTGTGCACCTCAATGAGTTCAACTCTATCATCAAGCAGTTGGCAAATCAGAAATTCAACATTGATGATGAGTTTAAAGCAACATTCTTGCTTTGTACTCTTCCTGAGAGTTGGGATATTTTCAGAAGAGCTTTGAGCAATTCAAATCCTATTCTTATTTATGCAGATGTTGAGAGTTAGCTTCTCATGGAGGAGATGAACAGGAAGAACAATTCTTCAAGTAAGTCTTTCACTGCCCTCAACACAAGAGGAAGACCTCAAAATAGAGGCAATGATAGCCAAAGGAACAGATCCTGCAGTAAGTCACGTCCTAAGAAGGATATTGAATGTTTTCATTGTGGCAAAAAGGGGCACATGAAGAAAGATTGCTTTAAGCTAAAAAAGGAGCAGAAAAAGAGCAACAACAACAATCAAGATGCCAAATATGATAAAGGCAAGCAACAAGCAGAGTAGTAATAGTGGTGTGAAGATTGAAGAGGTAAATGCAATCACTCATGAGAGTGAGGATGGCATTTTCTTTGTTTCATCACTTGATGCACATGCTTTAGTCACAGAAGAAGATGGTGACATGACCACTTGGATCATTGATTCAAGTGCTTCCTTTCATGTGACACCACACAGGGAGTGGTTTTGCTCATATAATGGTGGTTTACAAGGTGTTGTGCATCTTGGAAACAATTATGCATGCTCTATTGTAGGGATTGGAGATGTGAAACTTGCATTTTCTAATGGCACACATTTTATGCTTCATGATGTTAGGCATGTGCCAAAGCTGAAAAAGAACTTGGTTAGTACTGGTCAATTGGATGATCAAGGCTACTACACTATGTTTAGTAATAGTAGGTGGAAGATAACCAAGGGAACCAGAGTCATTGCAAAGGGGTGCAAGTGTGATACTTTGTATTCTTTGCATGTTTCTAATGTAAAGAATCATGTGGTTGCCGTAACTGAGGTGCCAAAGGTTTCATTGTGGCATGGTCGGCTAGGACACATGAGTGTTACAGGAATGCAAACACTATCTCAATTGGGTTATTTACAGTCTCTGAAATTTTCAGAATTTAAACATTGTGGGCACTGCATTTTTGGTAAGCATTCACAGTCACCACATAAAGTGGCATTGTAACAAAGATTGACACCCTTAGATTTGGTACATAGTGATGTATGTCAAATGCCTCAGTTGTCTATGGGTGGTCATGAATACTTTGTTACATTTATACATGATGCCACAAGGAAAGTGTGGGTCTATTTCATCAAGAGGAAGGATGAAGTTTTTGATGCATTTCAAAAGTTTGTCACCTTGGTTGAAAATCAGACAGGCAAGAAGTTGAAATGCTTATGCTCTGAAAATGGAGGAGAATATATCTCCAAAAGATTTCAAGAATTTTGTGACAAGAAAGGGATAGAAAGGGAATTCACAAGCCCTCATAATCCTTCACAAAATTGAGTTGCAGATCGAATAAATCAGACTATTCAAGATAGAGTCCGTAGTATGCTGTCTCATGCTGCTTTACCCCATAGTTTTTTGGGCAGAGGCTATTCAAACAGCTGTTCATATCATCAACAGGTCACCGAATAAGTAGTTGGATGGAAAAGTACCTGAGGAACAGTGGTATGGCAAGCCACCCTCATATAAATTTACACTTGAGAGTGTTTGGCTGTGATGCATATGTGCACATACGAAAAGATCAGGGCAGCAAACTCCAACCAAAGTCAATTAGATGCATCTTTATTAGATATGGTGACAATGGTGAAATGGGGTATAGATTGTGGGATCCCATTGGAAGGAAAATTATACGCAGCAATGATGTGATTTTTCATAAGGAAAGCATGCACAGGCAGCCCACACAAAAATAAAAAAATAGAAAGGCTGTCTTTAAAGAAATCATTGTGAATAGATAGCAAAATATGCCCAATAATATGCAGCAAGGTGCTGCTGCAAATGTCCCTAATGCAGAGGGAATAGAGGCTGAGAATCAGCCCAATCAAATTGCCTTTGATATGCCACAGATAGAGCCACATCTTGGTGATGTAGGACAGGTAGAGGAGGTGGTACAGCCACAAAATATTGCTTATTTGCAGGCTGAACAACCAATCAATCAATATGATTGGGTGAGGAGATCCACCAGAGTTTCCAGACCTCCTGATAGGTTTGTTCCAGGACAGAACTACGTGGTTAATTTTGTCATGCTGACAGATTGTGGTGAGCCTTCATGCTATCAGGAAGCAATGAGAAGGCATGTTAAGAGAAAGTGGGAGAAGGCCATGCATTCAAAGATGGATTCTCTTATCAAAAATAAAACATGGGATTTAGTGAAACTACCAACTGGTAAGAATGCCTTACCATGCAAATGGGTGTACAAGATCAAAGTCACTCCTAATGCTAAGAACAAATACAAGGCAAGATTGGTTGCCAAGGGGTTCAAGCAACAGAAGGGCATTGACTTTGATGAAATCTTTTCTCCTATGGTGAAAATGACAACATTGAGGACTGTTTTGGCATTGGTTGCACATGAGGACATGGACTTGTGTCAGATGGATGTCAAAACTGCATTTCTTCATGGCGATCTTCATGAGGAGATTTATATGGTACAGCCAGAAGGGGGTTGAAGCAGGCTCCAAGGGAGTGGTACTTCAAATTTCATACTTTCATGCAATCTCAGGGGTTTAGGAGAAGAGATGTTGATCACTATCTCTATACCAAGAAAGCAAAGGATGGTAGCCTTATTTTGCTCATCATTTATGTTGATGACATGCTTATTGCGGGCAAATCTCAGTATGATATTGATGCATTGAAGATGGGACTGCATGAGACCTTTGATATGAAGGATCTTGGTGATGCAAATCACATCTTAGGGATGCGTATTATACGGGACAGAAATAAGAAATTGCTCTATTTGTCTCAGAAGGAATACATTGGCAAGGTTTTGCAACGTTTCAATATGGAGGGAGGCAAGATTCTTAGTACTGCATTGCCTCCATATGTGAAACTCAGTGAGAAAGACAACCCACAGTCAGATGATGAAAGGGCTGAAATGGCCAAGATTTCTTATGCATCCGCAGTTGGCAGTCTCATGTATGCAATGGTGGCTACACATCTAGATATTGCCTTTGCAGTGGGAGTTGTCATTAGATACATGGCAACACCTGGCAAGAAGCATTGGGAAGGCGTGAAAGGTATCATGAGATATCTTAAGGACACAATGCATGTGTGCATTTGTTTTGGGAAGACAAACTTGGTTCTTCATGGATTCACAGACTCAAACTTTGCAGGATGTGTAGACAAAAGAAAGTCTACTACTGGATATGTCTTCACCTTAGGGGGTGGTGCTATTTTATGGATCTCTCGGTTGCAGAAATGCATTGCTTTATCTACCACAGAGGCAGAATATGTTGCAGCCACAGAGGCATGCAAAGAAGCCATATGGTTATCTCGTTTAGTGAGAGATATTGGTTTATCAAGAGAGGTTCCTATTTTGCATTGTGGTAGCCAAAGTGCTATTCAGCTAGCACGTAATCCTATGTTTCAGACGAAACACATTGAGGTGAAATATCATTTTATCAGAGAGGTGCTTGATGATAAGCGCATTCAGCTTGTCAAAGTGCACACTGATGACAATCCTATCGGTCTTCTGACCAAAAGTCTTAATCCGCAACGCTTTCACATTGCAGAGGACAGATGGGTGTTGGTTGAGATTCTCATGCTGAGTTTCTCTTGTTATATATATATTTGTACATTCCTCCCTTTTACTTTTAGGCACATTGGCTTTCAAGTGGGAGATTATTGGGGATAAAGGCACAATGTGCTATCCCTTGTATAAGTGGTACTGCCATGTCACTGTGCCACGTTATCACCTTATCCTCTTCTTTATATAAAAAAGGCAATAAGGGAAGTCATTAGAGACTTTTGCTTCCCACAAAACTTGTGCTCTCTTTTAGCTCTCTCTCCACCCTTATTCTTTCTTTCTTTCTTCTTGCTTCTGCTCCTTGCTTCCATTAAAACATGCTGTCAGCCTCGGTTAAAGACAATGCCTCAATCCCTAGACAGTAGTGCATCAAGCCTAAGTCTGTCATCTCAAACTCTGTGCTTAGTGCCTTTCTAGTCTGCTGGATCATGTCTTCATAATCACCTATAATAAGGAGATCATCTACATATAGAACAATAATAGCAAAATTTTCACCTTTCCTGTACACAAACAAGTTAGTATCTGAGGCACATCTTTTGAGTTATAGCCTAAGAAGATATATTTGGTGCTTTTTGGTTGTAGCTTATTTCTCTCTTTGCCTAGTACATGCGCATAGCATTCACACCCAAATGTTCTGAAGTGGGAGACAAATGGCTTCTTACCACTGTAAGCCTCATGTGGTGTTTTACCTTTGAGTGCCTTTGTATAGCTGCGATTAAGGATGTAAACCGCAGTATTGACAGCCTCAGCCCAAAAGTGGTTTGACAGTCTAGCACCTTTCAACATACACCTCCCCATCTCCACGGTGATCCGCATTCGGCGTTCAACAACCGAATTTTGCTGAGGCATATGTGATGTTGTCGTTTGTCGCTTGATCCCTTTGCTCTTGCAAAAATCTCCAAACTCTGTAGAAACAAACTCACCACCACCATCCGATCTGATTTTCATCACTTTTCTCCTTGTTTCATTTTCAACAAGCTGTAGCCATTCTTTCAATTTACCAAAAGCTTGAGCCTTTTTGCAAAGAAAGTACACCCACATCTTCCTACTATAGTCGTCGACAATCAATAGAAAATAGGAAGATCCCCCCAAGGCTTGTGTAGGCATCTTATTGCACAAGTCAACATGCACTAACTCTAGAGGAGCGTTTGCTCTATTCTTGTTTCTTGTGGGAATGCCTTTCTCTGTTGCTTGCCCATCATGCAAGCTTCACACGGTTCTTTGATTTCTGCTACTGCAGGTAAGTGAGCAACCATACCTTGCTTCTACATCTCCTTCAGCACTGCAAATCCGATGTGGCCGAATCTTTCGTGCCAAAGTTTGCTTGTGCCCACTCCAACGGTGGCTGTAAGAGCACTTAGCTCATATAGGTCGTTCCTCCTTACTCCTGTGCCAACAAGATTGCTAGCACTATCCAAAATTTTTGCTCCTATCTTGTTAAACCTCACCTCATGGTCAAGGTCAAAGTTGCATCTGTATGTGTACGGTCCTTTTTTCGTACGTACGTACGGATTTTCATACATGACTTTGGGGGGGGGGGGGGGAAATCGGGATGCATACTTATAGTATTACTTGGCTCCTGTTTTCTAATCCGTACGACATCCTTGTGAAGGCTCCCGAATCCCAAGAAAGGCCATACGTATTACAGTCTACGTCCATGAATCGACTCTCTGCTTGCACATCGACCTGGCTGCCTCAAAAGCCTATTTAGGCAGCTATTTGCCCTCTTCTTCAACACCTTGCTACCCTCTATTTAGGCAACCCTTTGCCCTCTTCTTCAGCACCTTGCTGCCCTCTATTTAGGCAGCCCTTTGCCCTCTTCTCAAGAGCCTATTTAGGCAGCACTTTGCCCTCTTCTTCAATCCCGACTCCCGAGTCCCCTCAATCCTTCACTCTTCTTCAATTTTCCCTCTTCTTCAGCACCTTGCTGCCCTCTATTTAGGCAGCCCTTTTCCCTCTTCTACTTGCTTTGGAGGTGAGTGGTCACCATAGAGTTGCAGCCCGCAGCGTGCCTCTACGCTCTACCTGCTCCAAGCGTCAAGCTAACTGTAATGGCTGCTCTTTTTTCTCGTTTTGCAACAAGTGCTTTCTCTTTAGTTGATGCCATCTAACAGGGCAGCCTACAAGGGCTTCAAGCCCTCTTTGGAAATTGTTCCTTTGCCCAATGTCTTATTTGCCCCCTTTTGCAAATTTGCAGCTTGCAGATTTGCAAATGGGAAGACAAAAAGGACCAGAATGGGAATTTGTAGAGGCCTTAAAGCCTTTAAGGAAGGGCCAATACACTTGTAAATGTAAATATTGCCCTCATTCATGGAATGGAGGACCGACCTATATAAGGGCACATTTTCTTGGGCTCACAGGCTTGGGGGTCAACAAGTGTACCGCTCCTCCCAAAAATGTGAAAGATACTTGTCGAAGATTACAGGCAAAGGCGGCCCTGAAAACTGCTGCAAAACAGCTTGTTGGAGATGTGGCTAATTTGGGAGATGCCTCAGTGAGTGGTACTGCAAGTGGAAATGCATCTGGCAGTGCATATGAGCCAAAGCAAAAGAAGTTGAAGATGTCAAAGGGAACCTTGGCCAAGGCATGGGAGTCACAGGCACAGAAGGATGCATACATTGCTCTCCGTCGTTTTTTCTTTGCAGAGGATATTCCTCATTGGAAGGTGAGGAGCCCTTATTTTTTGGAGATGGTTCATGCCATTGGCCAAGTTGGGCCTACTTTCAAGCCTCCATCCCACAATGTTTTGCACACAATGGAGATAACTAATGAAGCAGTATGCATAGATCAAGAGATGCTACAGTTTCGGGATAAGTGAAAAAAATATGGCTGGTCTGACACTCGGTGTTGGCCTATAATCAATATTATGGTCTCATGCATATTTGGTTCAGCCTTCTTGAAGTCCGTGGACACAAGTGGGCAGTATAAGTCAGGGGAGTACATCTTTGGGATACTGAAAGATGCCATTCTTGATGTTGGGGCTGAAAATGTGGTGAAGGTGTGTATGGACAATGCATCTGTGTGCGGGTAGGAGAATTGGTGGAGGAAGAGTGGCCTCACATTTTCTATACTAGATGCACATGCCATTGCCTTGACCTCTTGTTTGAGAACATAGGAAAGCTTGCATGGGTGAAGCCAGTGTTGGTACATGCTAACATGATTGTGACATTTGTTACCCAAAAACACACTATGTTAGCAATATATAGAAAATTCAGCAAGAAGAAATTGGTGAGGCCAACACCAACACGGTTTGCTTACATGTTTATCATGTTAGCAAACTTGTTGTATGAGAGGGTATATAATGGATTGCGCCGCATGGTTGTCAGTGATGAGTATTGCAAGAAGAAGGTGTCACGCACTGTGAAAGCACAACAAGTGTCTTCTATTATATTAGGTGCTTCATTTTGGCAAGATGCAAGACTCATTGTGAAGCTTTGTGCACCTATTTTAAAGATCCTTCGCCTGGCTGATAGGGAAGGGGCTACCATGGGACTTGTATATGAACTCACTGATTGGATGGTCGAGAAGATGGCAACTATTGATGGGATTGAATCCTCAAAGCTGGCTGATGTTAGAGCCTTGTGTGTTGACATGTGGGATATGATGCATTCTCCATTTCATGTGGCAGCTTTTGTTCTCCATCCTATTTGGAGAGAGAAAAATCCAGATAGTGACAAGGAGGTGCATGATGGGTGGATGGATGCCATAGAGCGGTACACCAAGTATGATGTTGACAGCCAAGGCACCTTATGTGATGAGTTGGATATTTACAAATCCATGTCAGGCACATTTTCTCGTGCGATTGCAAAGGATGAAAAGAGAATGCACCAAGGGGTAAAATGGTGGGAGACATTTGGGGCTCACACACCAAATTTGCAACGGTTAGCTCTTCGAGTGCTCTCGCAAGGCACATGTGCTTCTCCTTGTGAGAGGAATTGGAGCAGATTCTCTCTTATCGATACTAAAAGAAGGAATAGGCTGCTTCTAAAGAATACCGAGAAATTAGTATACATCCATACTAATTTGCGTCTCATTTCCAAAATCAAGGAAAGGGGATTTGAGAAGATAGAAGTGACCCTAGAAATGATCAACAAGGAGAAGGATGATGATAGGCTGCTAGCAAGGCAAGCAGATACAGAGGGAGAAGACATTGCATCCCCTATTGTTACACTTACAGGAACGATGGATGTTGCTATAGCTTCAAGCAGCTCTAGTCTTTTGGAGTTCCATGGCGAGGCAGATGAGGATGATAGTAATGAGGAGGAGGAGGAGGATGAGGAGGAGGGTGTGGGCATTGATGCAAATGGTGATGAGGATGAGGATGAGCCAGTGGATGAGGATGAAGATGCAGCTTGAGGCTTGAGCCTCATTGGTTGTGAATTGTCATGCATGCTTTATTTCCAGGCTGTGGCACACTGGCAGCCTTTTCTTTATGATGTTTTGCCTTTCATGTTTTGGTGTAGTTACTAGTACCTACTTCCTTTGATCATGATGTCTTGGTGTATTGATTATTGATCTATGATCTATGATTCCATCATTTGACAGTGGACACTATGTATGATGTATCAAAATCTAGAATCTAGATGACTATGGTCTATGGAGGCTGGAGTCTTTCATGAATGATGAATACGATTCATGACTCATGAGTGATGACTTTAAAATCAATACAAGTTTCAAGTTTCAGTTTAATACCTCTACGTCAATTTAATGTGTACAATGATCAATGATCAATCTATATTTTTCTGAAAATTTTTGGGTAAAATTAGGGTCACGTATGTTTCAGCCCCAGGGGCTGAACCATACTCCAATCATACTTTTGTACTCGTATGATGTACGCGTATGGTAACGTATGGAAAAGACTATGGTCAAGGTCAGTTATGGAAGCAACTGATAGCAAATTTCCCTTGATTTGTGGAACATACAGCACATTAGATAGTTTCTTAACATCTCCATTTACATAAACAAATAAAACTGTACCTGTACCCTCAACAGGGCATTTTGCGTTATTTCCAACCATCACGATGATGGGTTCCTGTAGAGGCTGCATGGAACAATATAGACCCTTCTTGCAGGTCATGTGATGGGAGGGACCACTATCCAACACCCATGAATCAGTGGTTGACACTTCTTGAACTAAGGAACACTCTTCCTCAATGGCTAGAAATAGATCCAACTCTGCTTCCGCTGTGTTAGCTATTCCTTTCCCCTTATCTATCTTCTTCAAGGTACCATTCTTTTCATCTGCTTTCTTGACCCAGCAATCTACAATCGCATGGCCCTTCTTCTTGCAGTAGAAGCATTCTCCCTGAAACTTGTTCTTGCCACCCTTCTTCTTTTTGTCACCACTAGTAGAGGACTCACCTTTGTATTAGAGAAATATGGTATAGCCTCATCTGGAGGGTAAAGAGTGATTGCATAGAGATCTTATGTCTGCCTCAAGGTGAAAGGTTAAGAATCTCATTCTTATGTCACCTCTCATATTCATTGATTGTGTGTCTATTCCCTCCCTTTCTCAACCATTAGCTTTCTTCAGATGTGATTGAGTTTTTGGTGTGATTATCTCTTGTATATTTGATGAAATCCATTTGTACTTTGCATCAAACACATCTCTAGAGAAAATGAACTTTCGGTTGGTGGGATCATATAATTTTCTCTCTTTACTTGTCAACCATGATGCATTTGTTTGACTTTACATCCAACTTTATGTGGTGATTATCATGTATGTGAGCATATACTATGCATCTAAAAAGATGTCCAATCCTTGGCTTGCATTCAATGAATATCTCATAAGGTATCATAACTTGAATGCGTTCGATCGGAAGCTGATCAAGTAAGCAATTCATAATGTTGATTGTTTTTCTGACTTGGAAGATGCTCCTTACTGATCATTGTTCTAGTACTATTGATAAGTACAATTCTTCCTTTCAATGCTATATGGTACCTTGTTGGGAAGTGTTTGCATATGTGAATTGTCTTCGAACTTCTTGATCTTTATAAAAGTTCAGGAATGCAGAAGAAATGAATTTACCTCCTTGGTTTGGTTTGAGAACTTTGATTTTTCTTGTTGTTGGTTCTCTACAAAGTGTTTGCACTCTTGAAACTTGGTAAAAACTTTAGATTTCTCTTTGAGAAAATAGAGTAGAAATATCTCTTGTAGTTGTCAATGAAATTCAGATAACATATTGAACCATTTATGCTACCGGTTTGTGCATAGTAGTTGAATGAATCAAAGTAAGAGTACTGTTAACCTAGAGGTGCTTCTTCCCAAAGTTTCTTTGTCAAAGTAGCAAGCTTTGTAACTTTTTTGAGAAGTGTAAGTTTTGGAATGCCGATTATCATATTTTCATTTCCCAAGTACATTAAACTTTTAAAATTGACTTGTCCATAATCTCTTGTATCATATTGAGAAAAGCGGCATAGGTTGATACTCAATTGACATGGCATGTAGCTTTGATTGTAGTATGTCTGAGTGTAAGGAGATAGCTACACCTATGGAGGTAAATGCGAGGCTGTCTGTGGAGGATGCCTCACCATCAACAGACATTGGGAGGTACAAGAAGTTGGTCGGCAGTCTCATCTATCTGTGCAACACCAGACCGGACATCAGTTTTTCTATTGGCATTTTGAGCAGGTTCTCCAATAAGCCCCGGGAGAATCATTGGAATGCAGGGATGCGGGTGCTCAGGTATGTGAAGGGCACTCTTGATTATGGCATCACTTATGGTACGGGCACTTCCTTGGCTGGTCATTGTGACTCAGATTGGTGGGCTGGAGATATTGATTATAAGAAATCAGTTTCTGAATATTGTTTCTCTTTAGTTTCAGATATCTTCTCTTGGATTAGTAAGAAACAACCAACAATCGACAAAACTCACCTGTCTTGCAATGTGCAGTTTTATCCTTGAGAAGAGTGGGTCAATAGTATTATGCATGATCTTTATACTAGTATAGTCAATAACAACATAATGTCCTCCACAAAACCCTCTTGATTATCCACTAGATTGTCTCTGCATTAATTGCTAGTCTCAAAATTCCTTCAATCCCTTGATGATACAAAATGACCTCCATAATTGTGTAGTGCCTTGTTGTCTTTTCAAATCTTTTTGTAGTTATGATTGGAGCAAAGTATTGGGGGGAAAGAGAAGGTGGTAAAAGGAAGAATTATCCCCACTGGGATCATCGTCTAGATCAATTAATGCATTTTTGAAATTGTAAGGTCCACTTCTTTATACTTTTCATACTCTTATAGCATACTCAACCACTTAGCCAATGTTCCCATGGGATTTGGGGATTGAAAAACCTGTTAGCATGACCATCAATTGTGATAATTATAAAATTCAAACCATTACATAATGCTTGAACTTTTCTATGCAAAATATCAAAGAGTGTACATGCTTGCTAGCCACAAGCTACCTCATCTCTGTATCCAACACTTTCTTAGAAGAGAAATTGATTGGATTCCACTTGTTGCCAATGAATTCTTGGAAAGCTTTGAACTTTGAAACTAGGATTAGCAAAATTTTAGGGGATGAAGATTGTTCGTATTACATTGATTTTTCCCCTTTACTGAGGATTTAGCACACTCTTATGATCATGATCACATCATCAATATATATGGTAATGAAGGTTACATATCAGCTCTCTTGATGCAATGATGTCTTTAGTGACCTTGATGGCTCTAATAAATCCCTCAATGTTTCAATGAAAAATTCTTACAAATAGAAATAAATATCTAGTAATCATTGCCAAAATCCTTTAGAAGCTCTAATTTCTTTGAAAAAAGCAAAATTTTAATATGTTTTTATAATTTGACATTTTTTACACAAAAAATGAGCTCAGAAGGCTTAAAAACCCTAGAAATGGCTACAAACACAGGTACCTTTGGATGATTTTTCAAAATCCCAAATCAGAAAAGAGTGCACCTGGTAGGGGCTTGGTAGAGTCTACGTTGGACTCGTGTGGTTTTTGGGCCTTTTGAGCTCATTTTGGGTGTTGAAAAGGCCAAATTATGTATGTATCAAAAGTTTTTTTTTCTTTTTGGCAAGGGATTTGGAGTACATATAGATTTTTAAATCTTATATCCTATCATTGATATCTCAACCATGGAGTATATGGAGTAATTGATATATATACACATAAATGTATATAGGATTTATGTAGATAAATTTAATATCAATGTATGGAGATAAATTGATATACACATAAATGCATATTGGATTTATGTAGACAAATTAAATCTCAATATATGGAGATAAATTGATATATGGATAAATTGATACATACACATAAATGTATCTAGGATTTATGTAGATAAATTGAATCTCAATGTAATCCATAGATATGGCTAAGACCTACCTACAAATGTATGAAAATTTTTTTGCGTAGTTTTCAGGATGCCAAAAAAGTTGACAGAAAGTTTTCCTTTCATGTAGGATTTTTTGTTGTTTTGGAGTTTAATCCATACCTAAAAAGAGTCCTTAGGAATGTGTGTGTATGTGTGTATGATAGGGGGTGAGTTAAGGATTGTATGAGAAGGGTTAGCATTGCCATGTTAGCAATTACCATATCAGCTAACCATATCGTCATAGGCCATGGCAACAACCACATCATCATTGACATGTCAATAAGCCATGCCATCATGCCATATCAGCAAGTCCAAATCATCATGCCATGTCATCTTTGCCATCTAAGCACATAGTATCATATAGGTACATTATTATAAGAAACATACGAATACACATTGCCATATCATCACACAATGCCATAGCATTATTTTTAACCACTCTCTGGACAAAGTTTGGCACAGTTTCCAAATGTCCATAGCTTTGATCCTAAAGGATTTTGTCATACTGTTAAAAATAAAAATGATCAACAGATCATGCTCTATGCATTGAGCACTATTCTAACATTTCTACAGGTCCGAATCATTTAATCCTCATTATCGAAACCACTTCTCGATCCATTGTAGGCACCCAACACACAAAGTGAACAAAGATAAAAATTTATTGTTTCCTCAATGATCGACGTGTACTAGAGCTATAATCTAGCATAGTTATAGAGAATATTGAACTCCACCAATCCAAGTGAACCATTGCCTAAAGCACCCCATTAGTTCCCACCGGTGTCAATCCATTTGGATCTACTGTTGTACTCATTCACACATCTGACACCAGCTCAGTATCTTGGTAGTTTGGCACTTCATCACATCTTGCAAAGATTTGTGACACGGCAAAGTTCTCTCTCAGGACAGTTTCATACATCTTGCAGACACATGCCACCCATGTATGGTTACATTTATTGACTACTTTTTGGCATTGGTTCTAGCATGCCTAGTATAGCCTCTTGCCTATTCCCAAAATTTTTTAATCATCATTTTGTTATACGACGATAGTGTGGACTCAACCACTCTTTTTACTAGTATAGTATTGCAATCGCTCTTAAGAGATGACCACCATTATTGACCTTGAGTTATCAATTTGCAAAAAGAAAATATGCATGTTGGACCTATTGGATATTATATGCCTAAAAATAACAATCATTTGTGTCAACATATATTGTAGCTGTCCTAATCTCTACAATAGTAGTCAATAATAGTGCTCTATCTGGGATTCTTGAGACATTATTCAAACCC
Source organism: Dipteris shenzhenensis (assembly GCF_047967505.1). Taxonomy (NCBI): domain Eukaryota; kingdom Viridiplantae; phylum Streptophyta; class Polypodiopsida; order Gleicheniales; family Dipteridaceae; genus Dipteris; species Dipteris shenzhenensis. The sequence goes on along the minus strand of NC_141603.1, from coordinate 4,975,643 downwards.
CACACATTGTAACTCACACAAAATATTGCCTCTTACAAATGAGACTAGCAATGAATGTAATGAATGGATCAAACATCTAAATATCACCTCTTACAAATGAGACTAGCAAGCACCTTGCATGCAATGACGAGTTGAAGAATAAATTTTGCCAAACAATTAAAAAGAAGAGTAGTTGTAAACAATCCATATTTACTATGTTATATAAATAGTATGTAGTGATACTAGACTTCTTGTGTTAATACAAGAGCAAGAGTCACCACACATGTACTAATACTCACATATTCACATACTCTGGAGATAGAATGCCATAGGATTATTTAGTCTAAAGATCAAAGCAAAGATTCACTTCACATTTCGTTCCCCTTGATTGGTTACAACATTGTTTTCTTTTTCGGCTTTAGTTATTGCTCGACAAAGATACATGCTCCTCATTTTATATACATTCCCTCAATTCAATGATAATATAGTTAAAATTTTATATTTCAAGGCTCCTTACATTCTTTACTTCAATAATGTCAATGCCAAACCCAAATACGAGATGTGCCCCTCAGAAGACAACCAAGCAGATCTACCCATTCCAATTATTGTATAGCTGGCCATTGGCCATAAACCTCCAACCTCCTAAGATGTTAAGCCAATTGTATTGTAATTATGTCTACAAATGTTATTTTGCGCTCTTCTCCATTGGCAAATCTTAGGCTTTTGATAAGTTTCTCTAGTTCACTACTTGGGCTTCAACATATTGACTTCTTCAACATATTGACTTCTGCTTTAAGAAATACATCTATGTGATCCTCAATTTATATCGTGCAAGAGCTAGTCCTTGACTTGATGCATAACTATGTATATCTTGGAACATTATTTGAACAACATTAATGCTACTTGGTCAAGATGTCAAAAAGATTGTCTAAACTACTTCACATACAAAACTTTTGAGTTAAACTTGGCCCATAAGAACATGCCCTAGTATATAAAGATATCTTAAATCAATAGAAATTGGAATACTTGATAAAGTTTTTATGTGGATTATAGTCTCGCACCACTATTCTTCTGTGCTTCCAAAAACCAATCTTCTTGTGTGCAAGTGCTCTTAAAGCAACCTACCATATGTATTGTCATAACTATCTTGGAAGTTGCTAGTTTTTACTATTTACCTCATTTTAAAGATTAAGAATAACGTCTTTGTTGTATTTGCAAATTGGCATTTAAAGTATTTGCACACAATGATGTCCTTTCAGTTGACCTAGTGAGCTTGCAAACAACAAATGATTCTCAAATTTTGTAGTCAGTGAGCAAGAAAAGAGAGAAAATAAACTTGAGCAATCAATTCATTAACATGCAAGTTTGGGACATCTCCAATTCATCTCCTGAACCACCTGCGAAATTAAAGCAAGTGTTAAAGTGTCGAAATAAAGCATGTTAAATATCACATTTTCTACATTTGCAATTTCATTTCTATTTTTATAAAAGAGTAGTTATTATAAATCATGTTTGCTTGAGCCTTTACTAAATTCTATCTACCTCCTCTGAGATAGTTCATTTATATAGACTGAAGAGAGTGTTCTTCGATAACTTTCAAATCCATTGATCATGTTATTTGTATCCCATCAATAGATCCCAAGACATAAGAATGTCCAAATATAAATATTAATTTTAGATATAGCATGTGAACATAGAGCTAGCTCCAGCAATTAAGCACTCTCACGGCAGAGGTGTACCAGCTAAATGGAACAACCATATGGACGCCCTGAGCACCACCTGTACTGCCCAGCTGGATCGCTACACAGACAGCTGATGAAGTTGTCCAGGTAGCCCTCAGCCATTGGACTATCTAGCTGGGGCAATCCTGTAGTTCTTTGAGGCACCTACTCAGCAGTAGCACGTGTATACAGATTTACAGCAGCATTTGAAGGTCCAGATAGCAGCCATACAGTCACAATGCAATGGTTTCTGATCAGTCATCTTAAGCAGATCTGAAGCACTAGCACATCGGCCATTATTGTGCACCATAAACCTAGCCTTGGGTGCAGCAGCCGCTAGCAGCACGCAGCATCAGAGCAGACAGAAGCCTTCATTGTTCTTACTGGTAGGGACTACAATGTTCAGCTAGTTGGCATCTAAAGAATAGAAACACTATATCATCGACAGCTACTTAGATCAAATGCTGTAATTCTACCCTTACCATAAGTTAATTTAGGAGCAAATATAAAAAATTCAAAGACTGTGACACAGCTTCTAAGAAGACACTGTAGAACTCACCAACCAAACTCCAGAGCCACAGGATAAAGCCTCAGGCGCCGAGGTTAAGGGTAAGACCCATGGTCTAACCTTGGTCACAGCTCGATAGGTCCTCATGCCCCAAACCAGAGATACAAGGAACCCTACAGCATGCATACTAGCCTTGCCAGATGGCATGCATGTTGTCAAGGCCAATATCCAAGCACTAAATGTATGCAACTTGCTATCTATAGCCGAAGGCCGAGGTAAATGTTGCTAGCATCCCAAACGGGGTCACACAACTCCCCAAACTGCCACAGGTGTCTACTGCCTCACTGAGATACCCAAGCAATTAAGTGAGAGCATAGCTGGCCTGCCGACAAGATTCAGAAGCATGAATTTGAACTGCAAAAATCCACACTGGATCTCTCTGCCAACTAGACCTCTCCAAACACAGTTCACAGACCAATGCAATCACAGTTAAGCATGAGTAAACTTTTAACCAGCTCGGAGCTCAAACCAAGCTCAATCACGAGCTAATGCATACACCCGGAGAGCTTTCCAACCACACTGCTCGTACAACCTTGGCTCTCCTGCCTGTGAACACAACCCAAGGCAACCTCCACAAGCCTGTACAAAGCAACTAAAAGACAGGCCTAACTCTCCATTCACCGCTGTCCGTACACAAGCGCACATGTCCATACATCTGACCTCAGACGTGAGCATCCGTACAGTCTGCTTGCGTCAGCTGTTCACTGCCTCTGTGTATTCTGTACACACAGTCCCTAACCTAGTACTCACAGCCATACTGGTCCCGTATACACAGCAGCACTAGTAATCAACCGTACAATTGTACGGAACGTCAGCAATACAATTGTACGGAACGTCAGCAACAACCAGTGATCATTCGTACAATTGTACAGAACAGCAACCAGCAGTCCGTACCAGCCCGTACAGCCGTACCAGTGTGTGCAGCTCTTGCGCAACAGCTCATACCCGTCCGGAATTCATACCAGCAACCCAAGCTTGCTTTTCATCCCCGTGATCCCGTCGACTTCCGTCCATTTTCCTTGCCTGGAGGCTTCCAAGGTCCTCCTTGCCAAAATGGTTTTGCATGGGCATGCCACTTGGCAGCCCACGTCTTGGTTTGCCCCCAAGCCTTCTATTTGGTCAATACCAATGACCAACTTAAGGTACATTTGCCCCTTGCCCCTTGTATGGAGACCATACCAATGAAAAACTTGTAAATCCTAACGTTCTTTAGGCCCCTCTTGGGCCTTGGCCCTAGACCTTTCATTTTCCCCCAAAGCAATAATGCTAGGGGTTCTAGCACAACCCTTGACCTCGCTCCTTGTTTTCCCAAGGTCCTGCCCAACTGCAGGCCAACATGCATGCGCTAGAAATCACGCCCTCGTGACAAGAAGCCTGAACAAGAGTCAAAAGAACTTGTATGATGCATCAGCTATTAATTTTGAAGAGAAACAAAATTTCATCAAATGATTCATAGACGGTGTTACACGTGATCTGCAGTCTCATTCCTATTCCTCTTCGCAAGTATGCGTGAATTTCCCATTTCCATCCATTTTCTTGTATGACTATGAATATGTCATGAATCACTCCACCCAATATTTTCAGCCCTCCTCAAATGCTTAAACTGGCACAATCAGCTATCCAAAAAACCATGCACACAAATACAGAGACCTTCGCACCCACATCAGCTGATCATGGCATGAAGGCAGAAAAATATGATCTTTCTGCACATTTTTTTTTAAAGTATACAAATCACTGGACAACTGCTTCCTCCAAACCATGCCTTCACAGACATCAGTGACGCACGATGGCCCTTCAGTAGACCAAAGGGTGTATGTAGCAAGGTATAAACACTTCTCATGCAAAGCTCAACTACCATTTTAGCCATGCATTTTCAGCATTCATAGTTACAGAGACATGTAGCTTGCTAAGCGCAGGAATAAGTTCCAATTGGTAACAAAAAATGCTTCAAAGAAGAAAACACAGAGTTTATGCAAGTGCTTCCCTAAAATTTCTGGAATGATGACGTTTAATTGTCCTTTGTAATTATATATTCCTTCAGGAAACTAATGACGTGTCCAACTCATCATGTGCACGGGCCTAGAGGAAGGTTCTTGTGTAACTAACCCACTTTTAGGGATAGGTTCTTGTGTTGCTTCCTCGATGACCTTGGCGGATTTATCATTGAGTTGCACTATACGCGGAATCATGACATCCCTTGGGCTCGCAAAATTGTTCATCGTGTTGGGCTTGAGGGTAGGTTCTTATGGGACTGCATCTCGTATTGACGCAGGTTCTTGTGTTACTACCTTATGAATCCCAGTGAGTTGAGGTTGCATATTCAATGTTGTTAGAAGTTTTGGAATCCGAATGTATCGCTCGCCTTGATAGTATCCCTAGTCTTCCAAGAGCCTTATCGCAACCCAACACTTGTGAAACTTCTATCTATGAAGTGTTGGAGTTTGTCCTTGTAGGCGAGGCAATTGGAGACATCAAGCCCCGCTCCTTGATGGGATTGCCTATGTTGGCGAGGGACAAGAAGGGGTCAAAAACGCTTCCACCATGACTTTGGTCTTCTAGGGTTGCTGCTCTCTTTTGAAGTGGCATTGTGCACAAAGGATGGCTCATGCACCTATTGTTCGCAGAATTTTTGGGTATGGCCCCTAGCATTGGGCATGAAAAGTAGAGGTGGGAGACTAGTTTGCGGCAAGGGTTTTCCTTTATCAAGATTAGGACTTCAAGTTGCATTTTTATGGATTTCCTTTCAAGGATCGTACCAAGGGGAACTAGAGGCTTTTGGAACTTTGAAATTTCCTTCGTATAAAATTTCCTTGCCTCTTGCAGGTGGTCATATTGCGGGGAAAGTGGAATGAACTTTACGGAACATAATTACTGTTGTTCTCCCCCCATACGTGAGAGTTGCGGTTCTAGCTCTCCAGTCGATTTGGCAGTCCACGACATAGCACCAAGTCCTTCCCAATATCATTTGTTGTCGATCGTCTTTGTGGGAAGAACATAAAAATGAATCTCTACCACCTGGCGAACAACAATCAATTTCAAGTCTACATACCCCAATGTACTTAAGAGTTGGCCATTGATTGTGCAGACTGAAGCAACATTAAGGGCTAGGGGTACCTGTAGCGCTTCCCATATTTCCCTTGAATGCTATTTTACATGTATCTTGATACAATTAGTGACGTGTTTACAACGTCACAAGAAGGCATGAACCAGCACATGCTGCAACTTATACAATTTGAAGCCAAATTTATTTATCAACATGTTGTGCCGTATGCAAGATCCAAGAAAGGAGGGAGGAAAGCGACGATCCAAATCCGAACCCGAATCAGACATGCATACAATTTGAAGCCAAATTTATTTATCAACATGTTGTGCCGTATGCAAGATCCAAGAAAGGAGGGAGGAAAGCGACACACCCCAAAAGCTGTCCTTCCATTCGAATGCCCAAAAACACTCTATACAATTCTGAGCCCTTTTTTTAACATGAGATCCTTCTCCCAATACCAAACAGCAAAAGGACTCCCTTTCCATATCCACCGCCTCCCCCCTTTCACACCTCCCTTCTCTCTCTAGAATTCTTTCCCCCTTATCCACTAGACCCTTCTTTTTTAATTTACACTACACCTAAACCCTTCATCAACCTAGCCATTCTACCCCCCATGGGAGCTCGACCTTGCTTGACACATTTAATGACATAACTTGGGCTCAGGTGACCCATTTCACACGAAACGAATCTCATCCGGAAGCCTGTGAGACTGCCTACGTCCCTCTAGACTCACAGAGGTGAGTTTACAAAAAGCCAGTACAGCCTCTTACCACCAGCATCACTAAAGCCGCAAACCACCCCAAAGGCCATGAAATAGATTCTCACATAATATATTCCCACCCAGCTGCGGAGTGCGCAACACATTAACAGTTGCATGGGCTCAACCTCCCAAAAAAGGCCCATCAACCTATATCAAAAGCAAAAGTTACAAAGTTGCCATCCACTGTAAAAGAAATCATCCAAAGAATCAAGGCCCCACTAGCCCCCACGCATGCTGCCCACCATGGACAATAATAGAAACAACAAGATTTGAACATAAACGCTGCCACATAGTGTATCGATCCAAGTGACACAGTGCCTTCCCCAACATGGACAAGGCATAGCTCAAAAAGACAGCCATAACTACAAAAAGCTGTTATAGGGAATCACCAAACAAGAGCCTTTTGCGCTATCTCAATACTGACACCCTACTCTAAAGTACTCCATGCATAGCAGCCAACCAATCAGCAAACTCGCCCTCTATTGGGACACCACATAACTCCACTGATCATTCGGCATCGCAACTGTAATTGAGGTTGGCTCATCTTCACGGAAGCCACAGCCTTTGAGGTCACCTCCACAAACATAGATCCCTCATATTCACCCAGCCCATGATCTATAACTGAACCCCTCCACAAGCTCCATTGCCATCGTTCAGGAAAATCATGCATATCAAGCACTACTTGCCTTCCAAATCAATTGACAAACCTATTGAATCAACCTGCTATCGAATCAGGCTCACTTGGCCTAATATTGTCACCACACTTCCACAAAGCCCTTTTGGAGACAAGACTGAAAAGCTGAAAGTCAGCAAACACCATAGCACAGCAAATGACTCTGCTTCCAGCACTGGCATCCCCCCTATCCCTCATTGCTCTCATGCATATTATCACAATTGTGTGACTGATGCTCAAGAGTTTGTATGCATCAACCAAACACAATTTTATTATTGGCAACATCATCGCAATGGTGTTTATCTCAATCGTTTGCAACCCACCATTCATCGCTTCTACAAACACCCCGTCAAGCTACCGATTCTTCCACATCGCCACATCAATTCTCAAGTTGCTTCCTCTCCTTTGAATCCAAGTCTGTAAGAAATCCTTGATTTACTATATTTAGAAATGTGCTAAGGAACAGAAAGGAGACTGAAATAGCAGAGAACAAGGAATATTTGTATTGCTTGAGTGTCTGTAGTGTGTCATCCATACAATTGGGCCTCTCTTATATAGAGAGTGAAGAGTCACACATGAAAAGGTGTGTACTCCAAAGTGTATGTGCATGAAGAGGTGTGTACCCCTTGTGAAGGGTGTGACCCTTGATGATATCAGATAGGCGCTAGAAGGTAGGGGGCATTTCCTACAGACACGAGCGAAATTTGCTCTGATACCACTGTAAGAAATCCTAGATTTACTATATTTAGAAATGTGCTAAGGAACAGAAAGGAGACTGAAATAGCAGAGAACAAGGAATATTTGTATTGCTTGAGTGTCTATAGTGTGTCATCTATACAGTTGGGCCTCTCTTATATAGAGAGTGAAGAGTCACACATGAAAAGGTGTGTACTCCAAAGTGTATGTGCATGAAGAGGTGTGTACCCCTTGTGAAGGGTGTGACCCTTGATGAGAGGGTACATTACAATAGGAGTATCTCTTCCATAGAATGTCTCTTGTGATGGGTTGTGCCTCATAGGAAGTGTCCCATTGAAAGGGCATACCCTTCCACAAGTGTCCATTCATCAAACCATCCATAAGTCTAAGATATAGAGAAAGGAATACGTCACAAATCGTGACAAAGCCTTCACGCTGAGCCATGAATTTCTCTCTCCCCCCGTGACCAGTGCTGTCCAGGCGAAGCCACCAAATATGAAATGAAATTTATTCATCAATGTGTTGCGCGTGTTTTGTACGCAAGATCCAAGCAAGAGTGAATGAAGGTGTAAAGCAACACACCCAAAAGCTGTCCTTCCATGCCATTGTCCCAAAAACACACTATAGTTCTCAGCTCATTTTTTGACATGAGATCCTCCTCCCAGCACCAAACAGCCAAAAATAACTCCCCCTTCCACATCCCACCACCTCCTTCCTTTCATGTCTGCCTTCTCTCTCTAGAACACCTCCCCCCCCAGCCCCCAAAACACCCCTTATCCACTAGACCCTTCTTTTTTTATTTACACTACAACTAAACCCTTCATCAACCTAGCTATTCTACCCTCCCATGGGAAATCAACCTTGTCCGACACATATAATTACATAACTCAGGCTCCGGTGACCTGTTTGATATCAGCAAACCGAGTCTCATCCTCAAGCCTTTCTACCTCCATAGTGGAGGGGGGTTCACAAAACTCCATTACGGCCTCCCTGCACCAGTGTTACTAAAACCCACAAACACCCCAAAAAGGCATGAAATAAATTTTCACATAACACTATGATTACCGATTTGAAAGGAGTCAAAGGGGCTTGCATGACGCAATCAGCTATTATTTTGGAAGCGAAACTAAATTTTATTAAATGATTCACATATGGTGTAGCACCTAATTCATCAAATGATTCACATCTGATGTAACACGTGATGCGGCAGTCTCATTCCAATTCCTCTTCCCAACTTCACATGAGTTTCCTATTTCCATCCGTTTTCCTGTATGACACTGAACAAGGTCATGAATCATTCCACCCAAAGATTTCAGCCCTCCTCACATGCTGAAAATGGCACAATCGCCTATATAAAGAATCATAGGTAAACAGATACAGAGACCTTTGCAACCACATCATCACCACAGATTGTCATGGCATGAAGGCAAATAAGTATGATTTTTCAGACTTTTTTAAAAGTAGGCACAAATCAATGGACTAGTGCTTCCTCCAAACCCTGCCTTTGCAGACATCAGTGACACGCAATGGCCTTTCATTAGTCCAAAAGGTGTAGCAAGGCATAAACACTCCAAGGTTCCATGCAGAGCTCCACAACATTTTAACCGTGCGTTTCCAGCATGCGAAGTTACAGAGACACGTACCTTGCTAAGTGCAAGAAGAAATAAATTCCAAGTTCCAATTGGTAGCAAAAAATGCTTCGAAGAAGAAAACACTGACTTTATGCAAGTGCCCACCTAAAATATCTGCAGTGATGAGGTTTAATTGTCGTTTGTAATTTATCTTTCCTTCAGGAAACTAGTGAGATATTCAGCTAATCGAGATCCTCTAGATGCTATTTTACATCTATCCTGATCGACTTGTTGACATGTTTACAATGTCACAAGAAGGTAAATACAGGGGTGACGAATCAGAACATGCTGCAGCTTATACTATGATTACCAGTTTGAAAGCGGTAGTAAAAAACACCTAGAGGCTAGAGATTCATGGAGCAAATAAGCATAAAGGATGGAACCTTTAACCTCATCCCTCAATGACCAGAATGTTTGCTCCAATTTCATTGAGAAACCACTTTTGGCCCTGGGGATCCAAAGGAGTTGAGCTATCTACCTGTACTCATCTCCACAATCTCCTGGCAGAGCATTGCCATTGTGAACCACTGCATGTATCAAGGATAGATCTCCATCCTCTAATCCAGGAAATGTGAAAGTACGAAGATTGTCTGTTATATGCTCTGCAATGCTGAGTCTTGCTCCAATGATGACTGCACCAACTGCTGGCTTGTCTGCAATGTATCTAACAGCAATGTTGCTGACACTGACACCATACTTCTCGGCGATCTGCTTCAGAACCAGTAAAAGCTCCTTCACACTCCAAAGTAAACATTGTAAATCAATGAAGAGAAAAGAAATTCCTTCTGCAATATATCTATACACTGAATGCATTGTATTGATGCAAGGAGGCCTCAGGCAAGACTAAAGTGACAATGCATAATCCGAAGTTAGAGACAGGAAAAAAGCCACAAGACATGATACCACCCAGCTATTACACCGCTACAGAACTTAGAAAAGAGAACAAAATTCAGAACAACTGTCTTCAAAACACCAGTGTCAAGATGATTTGTTCAAATCATCCTAAGCTTGTAGCATATGAACTAACTCAGGCAAAGACGTAAAACAGAAAATGAGGTTTCACCTGAAGGGAATGATGCTACTTAAAACAATCTCAAACCCTTATTGGCAAAAATTTTAACAAAAAAAGTGAGATGGATCATGATCATCAAGAAATACTCTGATACATTCAACATCAACAAAGCACCTGAAATAGATTCCAGCCACCCCATTGGTCTATTGAATATTTGTACTTTGCAAGTGAGCTTGTATTCAACTCAAGTCGCTTGGGTTCCGGCTTTCCAATATACTTTTCTGACAAAAATCCGCCGAGAAGGGTCCTGCGGTTTCAATATTGAACCGATTGATAATATCAAAATTCAGATAGCTTGCAAAGCACCTTCCATGCTCTGATATTAGCTCTGCTTGTAAGGTAAATGAGACAAATTTGCAAGGATTATTACCCATAAGCAAGGAGTTTGACATTATTTTGCAAACACCATGGTACCATTTTTGACTCAGGTCTGGTGTCAATGATAGAATAAGCAACCTGCAGCCAAACAAAATGTAATATGTAGAGCTCTTTCTGCTTCCCATAGAGTTTGATCTGGGCATTAAATAGCTCATTTCATAAAACTACACATTCTTCCTTGCCCCTTCTTTTAAACCATCCTGTCAATCAACCCTAAGAAGGAAGTTGGGACATAACACAATTCTTATAAGATTTCAGATGTTTAAAGCTAAACAAGAAAAGACAAACTTAACTGCCTTTAATTGATGGGATAACTGCTTACTCTTCAGATAAACTAAAAGATGACAAACATTGATAATATTCTCCATTTCCTCCTCAATTCTGAATTTGCAAATGATGTGGCAGCCAAATTAATTGACGTCATAGTCTCTCGGGCTGCACTTAATCTGCATAGTTCCTAGAGCTATGATATATTGGCACAATAATTTAGTCTATACGTTAGCAAGCCATCCGAATGAGACTTGGACTGGCCTTAACAGGATCCCAAAAGGTAGGGAAGTCGAATATCAAGAATGCAAGATTGTTGGTGTAATAAAAAATCACCCCTCGTTAAGAGCATCTTCGAAAAAATATTGTACCGCAATACATCCAAAATCCATTTGGCAGGGAGGAATTGGTCATCAATCAGTAGGTCCATGATATATAGCTTCCTGGTGGTTCTTATCTATGTCATGAAGGGGACAGTTCAGGATTTTGGGCATCCGCCGCATGAAGCAGATTTAGGAAAGGTGACATGGTGTTGTGTACTGAGACACTGGACATGTAAACCAGTACTTGGAAGCCTCACAATCAAGAAAGCTCTCAAGTGGGACAACCACTGAAACTGTGTTAAATCATTGGCTTACCAGTAGACCAGAAATAAAAAAGAGAAACTGAACTAACATTGAATCTTCTTAATTTCTTAGCTTATTTTCCTGTCCTCGTCCTGAATCAACAATTTTTCCCTATGGGAAGCTTTTGCTTCATCATAGGTAGAATTTTAACCTAGTTATAGCATGATCGCAACTTTTTGAATGAACATAGTCATCCTCAAGGCTCAAAAATACATACCGCTTTAGCAGTGCTAGTCCATGACAACATGCAAGCCTTCATGTATCCCCTCGTATCACAACATCTCAACCTTCGTGTACCCCCCCACCCCCCTCTATTACAAACATACGTTCCAATTGCAATGTAGCATGGCCTCGGATGGGTCAATGACAGAAAGTCCTTACAAAGTCCATTGGTAATTTATAAAAATGTAAATAGTTGGTTGTTATGCTGTGTCTAAATTTTTTGATCAAGGATTTTTCTGTCAAGGTCTTCGCTGATGGGTCCGAGAGACAACAAGAAGGTTCTAGGAACCTCCATGCATATAATGTGGGTTAACTTGTTAGTCATGCGAACTGTGTCAAAAGCTTTTGCAATATCTACTTGCAAGAGTAGAACATCCTGCTACATGTATTTGGCATATTTAATCCCAACATAAGCATTGGCAATGTTATCTGTGATATGGCGACGTGGAACAAAGCCATATTGGGAGGGATGCAACCCATTGTGCAAATAACCTTTAATCCGATCAACCACCATTTTGGCAATGATCTTGTAAATGACTGGCATGAGCATGATTAGCCTCCAATCACCAAGTGAATCACATAGCTGCTTCTTTGGAATCAGCTTGAGAAGACCCTTTTTCCATAACACAGGCATCTGCTGATTTTGCCATGCTGTATTTACCATTTGCAGCAAGGTGAATTTAAGAAGATCCCAAAATGCAAGAAAGAATTCAACAGTGAGACTATGCCATCCTGGAGATTTCCATCTGCCACAGGATCTCAGTGCATCAAACAATTCCCTTTCAGTGAAGGGATGTTCAAGTTCCAAAGCCTGAGCATCAGACAGAATTGGATGAACATGCTGCAAAAGAAGCTAACGTGCAGACACAACCCGACAAGAAAGAGTAACACGACCCGACGAGAAAGAGTATCCACATGTCCAAAATGAGTGGAGAAGTGCTGCACACATAAATCAGCAAGCTTTGAATGAGATGTTGACCAAGAACCATCAGGCATCCAGATCCGACAAATATTGGCAGCCTGTCTTTTGTAGTGTAAACTCTTAAAAAATTGCTCGAAAGAGCAGCCTTTATCCAAAAAAGCCCATTGTCTGGATCAGGTTTCCCATTTAGCAAGCTTTCTGCGATCATTGGATTAAAGAGAGAATTGAGCTTGACATAAGCGCATGCTTTCCTCTGAAAACAAAGGGCGAAGATGAGCAAGCTCAGTCAAACTCTGACAAGTAAATTTGGCATGTGCTACAATCTCCCTTGTGGCTTGCATATCCGATTTGCCATAATCCCGAATAACTGCTTATATCCGAGCAACAAAAGCCTGCCAGGCACAGTGTCACAAGAAACGTTTCTAGAAACGCGTTTCGAGAAACGTTTCGAGATTTTGACAGACGTTTTGTCTAGAAACGTCTAAAATTAGTGTATTTTATATAAATTATTTTATATAAATAATAAAAATAGTGTATTTTTTATTTCAAAAATTTCAAAAAAACTTTCACGTGTTGCACGTTTCTTAGAAACGTTTCTTCACGTTTCTACTGCCCGAAACACGTTTTTTGGTGACAGAGGCCAGGCATAATCCAAATCAATGTGTATCTGACGAGAGAGAGGCTGAATAGCATCAGAGACCAAGGCTTTAAAGTCAGCATGCTCCAAATAACTATTATTAATCAGCAAAAGCCTTCAGCAAGGCAATCTGTCAATGGGAAATTCATGTCAGGAAAGCCTCAACCAAAGAGGAGCATGATCCGAATGTGTGAAAAAGCATGATCAACCCAAATTTGACAAGTAAAGGCATCACAATGCTGTGGATCAACCTGATACCATCTGTCCAAGCGTGCCTGATAAGAAGATTGAGCATTATGCTAAAAGATATAGCCCGAAAGCATGGGCTGTAATTCCTTCCAGAGTTCAACCAGGCGCAACTGGAGCAAAAAATCACACCATGCTTGTGTTTCAGAAGCCAACATATGAGTGTGGCCTGAGGTGTTGTCCCACAAATCAAGGCATGTTGTCGCCATGGATAGCTATGCATGGCAACCCATATCAAAGCTCTATCACAAGAAGATTGGGGAGCATAAACCGATGCAAATTCAAAAATTTCCCTTTGAACAAGGCATTGAACAATAATCCATCTACCATGGCGATCATTGAGAGCCACAACACGTTGAAGGTCGTGCTTTACCAAAAAAGCCACACCAGAAAAGGAGTGCTCTCCAGCATAGAAGTTATCATAACCAGCAAAATGGCCTATCTAACCAGCATACATATGCTGATTATGCTCTTGCAAAGCAACTATATCAGGCTGCAATTGCCTGATATACATCCAGACCAGTTTCCATTTGCGACCATCACACATTCCCATGTACATTGAGAGTAACACACTTCAAAGGATCAAGCATATTCACAGTTATGGGATAAGTATGTACAGCAACTAACGGGCTGTCGACGTCTGCATTTCCACCTCAATGTCCGGGCCTCTGCCCTGGGATGAAGCATCAGCCCAAGGAGAGGACAAAAGTGCAGCAACTTCTTCTTCAGGAAACAAGGTCCGATTTGCAGTCACAGCAGCCCAGGTCAAGCCAACACCAGAGTTTTCAGCAAGTGTTTTCCCATGAGAGGATGCACCACTCCAAGTCCGAGAAGGCAAAGGTCGCCTGGGGGAGATCACTTTGCCAGGAGTTTGCCATCCATCAATCAAAAAAATTTCCCCCTTTCCCTGAGGTAGAGAGGACAAAGGCACAGGAAAAGAAGCATTACATTTTGAGACAACCGGGGCTTTGCCTGTCTTGAACAGAGAAAAACTGTTTGACCCCTTTATTTTTTACCACAGAGCAGGCATTTGCATTCTTATTCAAAGGCTGACCCATTTCAGCTTGCACTGGCATCCGTGGAGCTCGTGAAGGGCATTGTGAAGCCATGTAACCAAATTGCTTGCATTCGAAGCAAGCACCTGCACACAGCCCCCACTTGAGCTTGTAAAAGGCACTCCCCATGGAAACATTATTCACAGTAACCGAATATGAAGCTGGAGTGGGATGATTCGTATCCCACAAAATGCAAAAGCGATTCGAATTTCCATTGGGTCACAGTGGACATACCACCTTACCGAGGGAAGCTGCAATTTTAGGTAGAAGAGAAGACAAGCATTGAGGAAAATCCACAACTTCTACCCAAACACATCAACGATGCCGAATTCCAACGTTTGTGGATGTCTTCAAACCCTTCATGCATAACCTCATAAACAAGCTGAGCCTTAGCAAAGTCATGAAGGGAATCATCTGAATCCATCACCTGTTTTTGTTTCTTGTTGGAAACCGACTTGTCTTTGTGAAAGGTTTTCTCATGAGAATAATCCGCCATTCGAGTAAAGGAAAAGGCTTGGAAGCAGCAAAGCTTTACAAGGAGGAACACAACATGGACAAAACTATACGGATTGTACAGACAAAACTGTACGGACTTCTCCTGGCTGTACGGATAAAATCGTACGGATTTTTGACAGTAAGAAATTTTTTTATTATTCCCCCCCCCCCCCCAAATTTCTAACATTAAAACTATACAGATTTTTCCCGATTGTACGGACAAAACTGTACGAAAATATCCTGGCTGTACATATAAAAACGCACGGATTTTTGATAGTATGAAAAAAAATTTTCCCCCGAATTTTTTGACAGAGCGTACGGACACAAAACGGGCATCAAACAGAACCTCAGGGCGTCAAATTGAGGGAGAAACAAGCAGCTACAACGTGGCAGCACGAGGACTAGCGCAGGATCTCTCTCTTATACCACACACACACACACTACACACATACACACACACATACTACAAGCACACGTGCGCACACACACACTTTTTATTTTATTTTATTTAGTAGAATCTTATATTTCTGTGTGGGAAACCTCAAAAGAGGTAAAAACCCACCAATAAGTACTTACAAGGAAAAAATTTACAAGTAAAACCTCAAAGCAAAAGTCATAAGGCAGCCAAGTAAAAAGTTACATATCAAGCTGGAGGAGGATCAAACACAACATCCTCTAGCTTCAAATTGTTGCTCTGTAAAAACTGATGCAGTGATGAAACCACATCATCAATGAAAACAAGCTGTTTTTTGCCATTGTGATTCTTCTTGATATAGGATGGTACCCGAAATTTCTAAATCACAGGGTCAAAAACTTGTTGTAACATGGGATGAAAAGATTCCAGTAAAAAAGGTACTTCTGCATCCTGGACAGAAGAAAACTCTGGCACATCTATATCTTTCGACGAAAAAGCTGCATCTGATAAAGCCGGACTTAGCATTTGAGCTTCATTCTGAGGATCAACCTGAGTAAGAGCAGGGGCAGCATCCTAAGAGAGAGCATGCATATCATCCTGTAAAATCCCCTCTGCAGGGGTACATCCATATCCTGAGTAGAAGGAGACTAATGGTGCTCAACAAGGGTGCAATCCTGAGCTTCTTCAGCAAGAGGAAGATTTACCTGTGATTTATCTACCTTCCTCCAGTAGTGCTTCAGAGCAGTAGAAGGCTTCTCCAAAGAAGCCATAGCAGCAACCGAAGGAGAAGGGAGAGTAACCATGACAGCTAAAGAAGGAGCAGGAGGAATGGGCCTAGATGTAGAATGGCAATCACGTGCAAAATGACCAACCTGTCAGCACCGATAACATGCAGTGGAAAAAGATGCAAAATGCAGCCTGATGCGCATCCGATGGGCAAATCCCAAATCAAGATCCAGAGTAGATGGCACAGGCTGCGTCATATCCCACAAAATGCAAATGCAAATACCACGGGAAGCTTGCAAGAACTCCTGTCTCGGAACATGAAGAGGCCTTCCCAAAAAAGCTGCAAGAGTTGGAAGATGCTGAAGAAGAGGCACAGGCAGCGCTTTGAGAGTAATCCAAACCGGACAGTGAGTCAGAATGGTAGCATAAGGATCGTAAAGTGGATCCCAAAACATCACATAAGCGAAGAAACCAGCCCGAGGAACACCAACACGACTGACTAGCCGCTCCACCACATCAATCGAAGAAACGTGGGCATAATAAAATTCTTTGCCCAGAAAGACAAAGGATGAAATACAATCCGGACCCATTGCAGCTTCAGCCCAACGACAAAGTTGAGCGGCAAAAAGAACCCTACCCATAAAGTAGAGACAGACTCCAAACTGCTGAGCCTGTCAAAGACCTGAAACCAGAAGGGCAGAATCCAAAGAGCAAACAAACGGGGAACCTGATGAAGGAACATCTGTGACAGAGGCTGAGCATAACTGATGCACAAGATCCAGCTGCAGGGAAGAAGAAGGGCCATTTGTGAGATCAAGCTTTGCCGATTTGAAAGAGATGAAGAAGGCAAAGCACCGCGCTTCCGTCGAATGCAGACTCGAGCAAGAGGAACAGAGGAAGCATAAAAAACAAAAGATGTTTCGGGAGCCTATACGGGCTGTACAGGCGGGGAAATCTGTACGGATTTTGCAGGTATGGATGAAGCGGGTACTGGCGTCTGCACCACGTCTGCCTGGACGGAGGGTTGTATGAAGGGCTGAACCAAAGGCTGTGTAGATAACTGCATGGGTCGGGGGGGTTGTACGGACTATACGGACTTCCGTACAACTGACATGAGCTATACGGATGGTGATGAAGGCTGTAAGGTGTTAGACGAGGGTTGTACGGGCAAAACGAGGGAGGGAACAGAGGGGGATGGAGGGTCAACTAGCGCTGCGGGGGCTCCAAAGCTCTCCATCGTCCTCCACACACACTTTTTTTTTCGTGAGAAGAAATGTTTTATTGCTGTAAAATAATTACATTCATAGTTACTTCAAAAACGAAGTAACTACTACTCAACTAAAGATCTCAGTATAAGCTGTATACACATCCTGATCAATCAAACGAGTTTGAACACAATCGTAGAATGATTGCTGCAGAGATCGTTTGAAAAAAAGAAAAGATGAAAATAGTGGATCACCAAAGACTCTATGATTTCTGTCCATCCATAAAGTCCATAGTGTCCAATAGCGCACCCATACAAAAAATAAATCAAAACCCTGTCTTGCTGGATGAAAACCAAACAACCAAAAAAATCTGCCAAAAGTAACAGTAGGAAATCTCGCTCGAAGCCTCCGTCGGATGAGAGCGATGAAATCACAAGTATGTGAACAGAACCAAAAAATGTGAAGCACAGATTCAGTAGAGTGCTGGCATCTATGACAAACAGCCGGAGCAATATGTCTGTGTGCGAGTAACTGGCCAGATGGAAAAATGCCAAGGAGAACTCGCCAAAGGAAAAGCTATTGCTGAAGAGGGACTTTGTAATGCCAAAGGAGACACAGCCGTTTTCTCCACCACTTCATTGGGCGATCCATATGCCAAACAGTATTTGCTCTGTGAGAAATCCAAGGCGGAGGTAATAACACTTTATACAGAAATGACACTGTGATCTGTGAGAGCTTCAAGGGACGGGCAGATGAGGAAGAAGAGCATAAAATCCAATCCTCAAGCCTATTCTGAAGTTCCAAACGAGGTACCGGCAAGTACGGTTGAAGCATTGCTGAAATTCTATGCCATAAAGGATGATAATGAGCTCCCAAGCCGTATTTGCTAGCAGCCATAGAAAATGATAAAATTGTGCCATCATCCTGAAGTACATCCGCCACAGATGAAATGCCTTTGAACGTCTGGGTTCTTGTATGGCCAAAGGAGGGTGGAATACTTTAGACCAAAAAATATTCTCAGCCCTCAAAGAGTTTCCCGACAGAGAATCTCTACCATGCCATTCCAAGTGGGATAAGATATGTTTCCAATCAAGAAGCAGGCGAGAGACAAAAGGGCAGCCTCTGATCTTGCCTTGGATAGAGCCAAATAAGAAATCCCACTGAGTAGGCTGCCAATGCCCGAAGGCAGAGGTATGAATATATAATAAGACAGAGCGGATGATGAAAGCCCAAGGCTGATCTCCTTGCATAAATTGTATCATCATTTTCCCTCTTGAGCAAGTAAATGCATTTGAATATTGAGAATGTTCAGACCCCCGTGCATCTTTGGAGAACAGAGACGATGCATAGAGAGTAATCTGAGACTTTTTTTGCCATTTTTTGAACACCAGAAAATTTTCATGATAGCTGACATAAAGGAAACCAGATCTGCCTTAGTGAACATAGTGAGAGGTAGATAAAATTGTATGTATGCTATCAAAATGGATTGTGTAATTCGCAAACGAACATGTAATGGCCAAGTTGCAAGCTTCCAATATTCAAGTTTTGCCCTTAACTTTGTTAGCACCCAATCGGTTTGTTGGGAACGGAAGAGTCCCCAACCTAGAGGATAACCGAGATGTCGAATGAATTGAGAAGCGGGGACAATTTCCCCAAGCCACAGAAGGCTGTGCCATTCCTGTGCATGCAACGGCAACAATTTTGATTTCTGAAAATTTACCCAAAGACCAGAAGCCAATCCATATGTAGAAAGAGCCTGCATAATCATGGACAAATCAGTCTGAGTATTTTTTCCTCCTCCACACACATATCTATATCTACACACACACACACACACACATTTTTTTTTTTTTTGTGAAACTAAGAAAATTATATTATGAAACATCCATTTTACAACAGGGCAGTGCTCGAGAAAAGAGCCACTGCCCTATCCATCAGAAACAGTAAAAGAAAAGCTGAATCTAAGAAACATCCAAATCTTCCTCATGCAAGGCATCATATAAGGACTGCCGCAATGAGGCTCGGAAGAACTCATAAGCGTGCTGAAGGGGTGAATTCACATATGCATGATTTCACAATAGCCAGAGGGTCCATAAGGCCCAGTATCTGATCCAATGGAAGAAAAGAGAATATTGTGACAAAGAAGCTGATAATCTGCGAAACATCCAGAAAAACCTCGAGAACCTATGTGCAGGAAATCTGAGAGATAAAAAATAGGAGATCTTGTCCAGAAGGTCTCTGGAATATGAACAGAACCACAATAAATGCGGAATACTCTCAGGAGTATGATGACATCTTGGACAAAGAGGAGAGGCAATCCTTCTTTGAGCCAATTTCACTCCCACTGGAAAAATACCAATAATATCTCTCCAGAGAAAGAGTCTCTACTTCAATGGCATTTTTAACTTCCATATCAATTTCAATTTTCCTTTCCACCAAGTTAATGACTTATTCAGATGCCAAAGAGAATTTGCATGATGAGCAATCCATAGAGGAGGTAATATCAATCGATAAGCCTGTATGGAAGTCAATAGATGCAAAGGCTGAGAGGATAATCCTGGACTTGAAGACTGACAATGCCAATCTTGAAGCCTATCTCTTACTTCCAATGTTGGAATCAAAACCAAAGGGAGTAAGAGATCTGCAATAGCTTTCCATATGGGTCTATGATGCATCCCAAGATTGTAGTGTTGGCATGCTACCGAAAAAGAGAGAATACGCCCCTGAGTATCTACCACATCATCAATGAACCAGATGCCCAACTTCATGAGATTGTAAGCTCTGATTGGTTGTTGTACATCAAGAGGAGAGTAAAAAACAGCACTCCAATGAAGGCTTTCCATTCGAAGCAAGGAAGCTATAGAAGCAGGATGGGGAGACCATTTGATGCGAGAGAGCACTTTCTTCCAATCCTGAATCAAGGCAGTAGAAAATGAACAACCAGGCATTTTACCTTGAAACTTGCCAAGTACTACTTCCGATGGATCAACTAGCCAATGTCCATAAGCATTTGTGCGCATCTGACCACACAAAAATGCCAACATAATAGACCAAGGCTGCTCTTGCTGGAAAAAAGTCTTGAGCATAGTGATCTTTCTTGCCAACACCTGAAATTTGATGTTTATAATATTCAAACCACCATGCATTCTTGGTGAGCAAAGCAGGTCCATTTTGAGCAACCTTAAAGCTTTTTTATGAAGCTTAGTTTTCCAAAAAATCTCCATGGCTTGAGACATAAAAGAAGAGAGATCTCGAGATGACCAATGTAATAAAGGAAGGTAAAACTGGACATAAGCTAGAACAATGGACTAGACAATTCGAAGCCAAACATGCAATGGCCAAGTAGAGATCTTCCAATATTCTAATTTGTCCTGAATTTTCTTTAATACCCAAGATATTTGTTGCTTATTTCTGATTTTCCAGCCAATTGGATAACCCAAATGTCTTACTATGTTTTCTGGATTTATAATCTGGCCGGGCCAAAGGATAGCATGCCAGTTGCAATGCTTGAGAGGCAAGAGTTTTGATTTCTGAAAATTAATTTTTAGACCAGCTGCCAACCCAAAATCAGAAAGGGTATCCATCAATAAGCCAAGCTCCAAAGGACTATTCTTTGGCATGAAGAATGAATCATCTGCATAAGCCTGTGCAATGAAAGGCCGTGAGCCAGGAATCTGAAGCCCCACTAACTGTCCAGTATCAACCAGATGATCCATATAAAGAAGCAAAGGATGTGAAGCAATAGCATAGAGCAAAGCACTGAGAGGGCATCCCTGTCGAACTGATCGTTCCAGAGTCCAAGACTCAAACAAATGATTCCCTATAAAGCATTGAGCAGTGGAATCTGAGTAAAGCTAATATATGACATTAACTAGCTTTGGCCCAAAACCAAGTTTAGACATGATTTGAGAGACATAATCCCACTGTACTGTATCAAATGCCTTTGCCACATCCACCTGCATGACCAAAACATCTTGAGCTCAATATTTTGCATATTCCATTGCGATGAGAGTATTGGAGATATTATCATGTATATTCTTTCTTGGAACAAAACCATATTGCCTGGGATGAAGTCCATCATGAAGGATATCCTTTATCCGATGAACCAACATTTTAGCAGTAAGTTTATATATAACAGGCATCAAAGTGATGGGCCTCCAGTCATCCATAGTCTCACATAGGGGTTTTTTGGGCACAAGCTTAACCAAACCATGCTTCCAAGATGAGGGAAGATGTTGATGCTGCCAAGCTACATTAATGAGCTTCAAGATTGGACCCTTCAATTCAGCCCAGAAGGCTACAAAAAATTCAACCGTCAAACCATCCCAGCTAGGGGATTTATGTTTACCCAAATGTTTGAGGGCTTCATCCAATTCAATATCTGAAAAAGACATTTCCAGCATTGAAGCTTTTTGCAAAGAAACAATAGGAGAAACAAGCTCAATAAATCTGCTCCGAGCCAATCGAACCTGAGGAGTAGAAGAAGATGGCTGAGAAAAAAGAAGCTGAAAATGATCCAGATATAGATTTTCTAGCTGAGATAAAGTCTAGGTCCAAAGACCATCGGGTTTCCTGACTCTCATGATAGATTGACTTCATCTATATGCATGTAAATTCCAAAAGAAAGATTTTGAGGAACAACCCTTATCTAGCATAGGCTTAACTCTAGCCCTTGTCTGCCATTTGGAAAGCTTGCGTTTATCATTAGCATCAATTATGGAAGAAGCACAAGACAATGAACTCTGCTCAGAAGCAGAAAGAGACCTTTGATGGCTAATCTGTACCAAGGACTGCTTGTATGATTTTGCCCACTGGATATGCTGTCGGGTTTCTGCCATGTACCATCTTCCATATTCCTTGATGACATTTTGAATACGATGTACAAAAGAGTTCCAAGCAAAGTCCAAATCCTCCTGAGCATGAGATAACAATGGCCTGCAAGCCAATCTAATCATTTGCTGGAATTTTTCATGAGAAAGATATAATTGATTGACCTGTAAGTGTTTGACTGAAGAGAGCTGCATGTCATCCAGAGGCATGCCAAATGAAAAGTTCAGCCAAAGTGGAGTGTGATCAGATAGTTGTTGAGAATAGTCACTTCACATTTGACATGTATAATCATCATATTGCTGAGCATGAATAAGATACCATCTATCAAGCCTGGCCCAATATTCTGTAAAAGCATTATGATGATATGTAAATCCCAAAACTGAAGCGTGAGTTGCTGTCCATAAATCTGCGGTACGAAGTGATGAAGTCATGTGTTCCCATTGCTGAATTTCAGAGGGCAGCATATGGAATTTATGTGTGGTATTGTCCTTCCAGTGAGGAGAATTATTGAAGTCACCACAAAGTATAGCATTTGTGGACCAAGGATATTGCTTTATGGAGTCCCACATTTGAGCTCTAGAAGCTGAAGTTTGAGAGGCATACAAGGAACCTATTTCAAAAATCTCTCCATTGATCATACATTGGATAATCATCCATCGGCCACAAAGATCATTATATGTGCTACCCAGGGCTGCAAATCATGTCTGGCTAGAATGCACAGCCCAGAGAATTGATCAGATCCTGCATAAAATATATCATATCCTGAAAAGAACCCATGCTGGCCAGCAAAAGAATGCTGATTATGCTCTTGCAGACACAACCTCTGGATGAGTTTTATTTATATAGTGCCAAAGGAGCCTCCATTTATTCGGGTTGCAGAGGCCCTGTATATTATAAGAAACACATTTAAGAGAAGCACGCATGAAAATATGTACAAGAAATGAGCAATCCTCAAAAAGAAAAGGAGGCATCAGGCCTCTGCCATTGCCTCAGGGTCTTGCTGACCCTCAGAATCCAATTCCCTGACTAGATCATCTTCTTCACAAAGCGGAATACCCTTCTTGACTGCATTAACCCATGCCTTTGAGATGGGGCTGTCCGAAGAGGTAGATGGTTGACCAGGAGAAGGAGCAGAAGCATCCCAATTACGAGATTGGAGAGGTCGTTGTTTGAGAGGCACTGTCTTCTTTGTAGTCTGCCAACCCTCATGAGAAGATGAATTATTTTCCACTATCTTGCTTTTTCCTTTATCCTTGTTTTAAGCTGAATTGGCTTGGCTCCCTGTATGAACTGAATTTAGGCTTTGTTCCTTTGGCTTCAGTCTTTTCCACATGTCTTCTGACCTCCTTTATTAGATGGCGGAGGAATGGCAGCTCGAGGAGGTGGATGAAGGATAGAGGGACACTCAGAAGCTAGGTGCCCAAACTTGTGACAAGAGAAACAAGCTCTAGCAAAAATGCCCCATTTCAAAGTGAAATATTTCTTTCCCAAATTAACACCCTCAATCTCAACTACAATAGAAGGAGGGGTTGCTCTATCAGTATCCCATAAGATGCAAAAACAATTTTTATTACCTGTGGGACGAGGGGGACAGATCACTTGTCCCAATGTCATCGCTAAGCCAGGAAGCTCTGTTCTCATGTAATCTGGAAAATCAACGACTTCAACCCATACAGGGCAATGATGCTTTATGAGATTCTGATGGTCCTTATTAGGAGACCAAGGCATGATGTGCACCATTTGATGACCAAAAATTAAAGGGGACATTTCTAGCATCTTTTGTTTTGTCAAGGCATCCAAGAGATGAGCTTCATAAAATCCTCGGGAGGCAAAATAGACTCCTTCCACATAGCATCCACCTAGGAGAGAATTCACCCATTGTCCCACATCATTAGCCGAGGATATTTTGCATGGGAAAAAGATAATGACTGCAGTTTGAGAGAGCTTCTTCAGAGGATGCACAAGAGAAAGCAACTTCATTCTGTAAGTGAGTTCCGGAGCAGGTAGCATCCATTCTCTTCTACTTTGTTGAAATTCCTCATTCAACATGTCAAACACATAGGAAGCATCTTCAGATGAAGGAGCTATGGGGGACAGAGTCTCCCTTGATTGTCTTTTAGGTTCTGGAGAGAGCGCTCTCTTGACATAATACTTATTTGTTTCTGCCATTGAAGCTAGTCGATTCAGTTGGAAGAGTCAAATCAGAAAAAAGATGGCAACGCTATATCAACGGGGCACGGAATTTTGATACAAGGGCACGAGACCTGTTGCGACAGAAGGCTTGCTGGAATACTGCCTTACACACAAGAGGACACAGGAACCTGTTGCGACAGAAAACTTGCAGGGATACTGCCTTACACACAACTAGCTAATCCAACGCACTGGAAGGGTGGACAGGATCTGAGAGGAAACCCGTAGCGAGGTGCTTGGTGGCTTGAGAGGGCACACAGGATGGCGAAACAGTGACGAATTTTCAACATGCAGAGGTAAGGGCTGCGAACAAGCTGCACACAGTCCAAAGGAAAGAAACATGGAGCAGATCGTCTTGCTCACAGACACACAAACGGAGAGCTGCAAGGAACACACACACACACAAACGGGGAGCTGCAGGAGGCTGAAACGAAGTGGAAAAGAGACTAGACGGAGCTCTAGAAAGGTGGCTGATAACAACGAGCAAGCGCAGGAGGATGAATGGACCGTAGGCAGCAGTAGGGATAGGTCGGGATCACCAGCAGGGCCGGCTGAGGGCTGGAATCGCCATAGCTAGAGCTCTCTCTCTCTCTCTCTCTCTCTCTCTCTTTTGTGAAACCAGTAACTATAAAAATAATATGAAATCAATGTACATGACATTAGACTCCAAAAGAGAGCCTAATGAAAGAACTCAAAAACAGTGAGAAAACACTTCAAGGCTAGTAGCATCCAAGTCCCTTGCAGCATAACTATCATATAAAGATTGCTTGAGGGACATTTTGAAGAAAGCATATGCCTAAGGAAACTGTTGTCCCATCCTAAAATGCAATCTCTGTGTCCAAATAGTCCATAGTGCCCAAAAGCGAGCCCAGTGAAAGAAAAGGAGGAATGGAGACATCTGAGATGAGAAGCATCCAAACATCCAGAAGAGTTTCCCGAATCTGATAGAGGGAAACCGGAGCCGCAGCAAATGAGAGACATGAGTGATCAATATTCGAGAGTGCGGGCAAGACCATAACAAATGGGGAACTGTCTCACGGTGATGAGAGCAACGGGGGCACGAAGAGGAAGCAATACGACGTGCTTCCAATTTCACCCCAATGGAAAAAGCTCCCACTATACATCTCCAAAGGAATAGCCTCTGTTTCAATGGCAATTTAGTTTTCCAAATTTTCCTGAGTTTTGATTGCCACCAAGATAAAGGCCTATCCAAATTCCAAAGAGTATTGGCATGCTTATCAATCCATGGCAGTGGAAGAAGAAATCTGTAGACCATCGAGGATGTCAAATTATGCAGTGAAAGTGAACAGGTAGCAGGAGACAAGGAGTCAGACTCCAGTCCAGTAATCTGTCCTGTACAAACGTTCTGTACAAACAGCGGAGGAACAGGAACAAATGGCTGCAACATAGTTGCAAGTATTCTCCAAATGGGCCTATGATGCAGACCCAAGGGGAATGTCCTGCAAGCTTGTGGAAATGAAAGCACATAACCATGTTGATCCACCACATCTCCGACAAATCTTATGCCCAATTTCATAATATTATATGCTTTAATAGGTGCCTGTAAAGCAAGGGGCGATTCAAACACCTTGCTCCAATGGATGCTTTCCAAACGAAGAGAGTTACCATGAGGGGAGGAAGCACCTGACCATTTAGCATAAGAGAGAATTCTCTTTCAATCATGAATAAAGCAGTAGAAACAGGACAGCCAAGAATTTTCCCCTGAAATGTGGTCATGACTGCTTCCCAGTGATCTGTAATCCAATGCCCATATGCATTGGACTTCATGTTTCCACACATAGCTGCTAACATAATAGCCCATGGCTGTTTTTGCTGAAAGAAATCAGCAATCATAGTGCTCTTTCTTGCCAACATATGAAACTGAAGATTGAGAATATTCAGTCCGCCATGAGTCTTAGGAGAACAAACAGACTGCATGGGAAGTAGTCGCAAAGCCTTTTTGTGAGATTTGCTTTTCCAAAATATCTCCATAGCCTGGGACATATAGGAAGCCAAATGCTTAAAAGACCAGTGAAGAAGAGGCAAATAAAGTTGCACATATGCCATAATGATAGATTGTACTATCCGAAGTCGAACATGTAGAGGCCAAGTTGACAAGTGCCAGTATTCCAGCTTCTTGTTAATCTTTTGAAGCACCCATTTAAGCTGTTGTTGAGGGGTAATATTCCAGCCAATGGGATACCCTAAATGCCTCACAATGGTATGGGAAGAAATGATGTGGCCTGGCCACAGAAGTGCATGCCAATCAGCTTCTTTCAATGCTAGAAGATTCGATTTCTGAAAGTTGATATACAGTCCAGCAGCTATGCCAAAATCATTCAAAGTATGCATCAAATGAGAGAGGTCACTTTGAGAATTCCTGGGCATGAAATATGAATCATCAGCATATGCCTGTGCAAGAAACAGCTGTGCCCCTGGAATTTGCAAGCCATGAAGCTGTCCTGTATCTGCAAGATGGTCCATATGCAACAATAACAGATGAGTAGCAATGGCATACAGTAGCGAACTAAGAGGGCATCCCTATCTCACTGAACGGGTCATAGTCCATGTCCTTGACAACCCACTACCAAGCAGACACTGTGCAGTGGCATGAGAATACAACCAGTAAATAACATGGACAAGCCGAGGGCCAAATCCCAATTTATGCATAGTCTGAGAAATAAAATCCCAATGGACAGTATCAAATGCTTTCGCAATGTCTACTTATAGAATGAGAACATCTTGTTTAGAATATTTGGCATACTCAATTGCAAGCAAAACATTGGAGATATTGTCAGTAATCTGCCTTTTGGGAACAAACCCATACTGCCTGGGATGAAGTCCTGCTTGCAAGATAAATCGAACCCTAGGGACAATCATCTTGGCAATGAGTTTGTAGATGACTGGCATAAGAGATATGGGCCGCCAATCAGCCATTGTCTCACACAACCTCTTTTTGGGGATTAATTTGACAAGGCCATGTTTCCAAGAAGGGGGAAGAGATTGTTCTGCCCAAGCATGATTGATCATAAGAAGAAGAGTGTCCTTGAGATCACCCCAAAATGCACAGAAAAATTCAACAGATCCATCCCAACCAGGAGAGTTGCCTTTACATAAATGACTCAAAGCATCATCTAGTTCATTAAGCATAAATGGCTGCTCCAATACATGAGCCTGTTCCCGAGACAATATAGACTGAACATGCATAAGAAATTGAGACCTAGCTGCATTCACTTGCATCGAATAATCAGGCTGAGGAGAAAAGAGATGCTGGAAATGACTAGAGCATTGCGATTCCAATTCTGATTTGGAGGTGGTCCAGGTGCCAGGTCCAGGTGCCATCATCCTGCCTGATCCTGCAAATATCCTCCTTTCGCCTATCCACATGCAGGCTTTTAAAGAAGGCCTTGGAGGAGCAGCCCTTATCCAAAAGGGGTTTCATGCGAGCTCGTGCCGATCATTTTGATGGATGATATGAACCGCATAAGCACAAGAATCCTGTTCAGAGGAGGTGAGCTGCCTATAAGAGCTGATTACATCCATTTGTTGCTTGTGAGATTGAGCCCATTTCAGCTTAAGCCTGAGGTTTTCCATGTGACTCCGTCCATAATCTTGAATAACAGCCTGCAAGCGATGGGCAAGACTGATCCAAGCAAAATCCATGTCCTCCTGAGCATGTAAGAGGAGGGGGCGGACAGCCACTCTCACCATGTTCTGAAATTGTTGATGAAGCAAATAAGCACTATTAAGATGGAGTAGGCAACGACCAAAAAAAGGTATATCATCTGTCAAATGTGCTATAGATAATGTCAAGCATACTGGAAAGTGATCAGATAGCAAGAGGGAATGATCAACCCATAATGCACATGTGAAACTAGCATACTGCTGAGCATGCAACAAATACCATCTGTCAAGTCGAGCCCAGTAATGAGTAAAAGCATTGTGACCGTATGTATAACCCATATCTCTATCCCTTGTTGAGAGCCATAAATCTTCTGCATGCAAGAAAGAAAGCATATCCTCCCAATGTCGAAGCTCAGTGAGGATCATGTGAGAACGATGAGTGGTGTTGTCTTGCATGGCAGGAGAGTTATTAAAGTCTCCACACAAAAAAGCATTAGAGAGCCATGGATATTGCTTGAGGGAGGCCCACATTCGAGCTCTTGTCGCAGAAGTTTGAGAGGCATAAACTGATGCTATTTCATAAAGATCGGCATCACAGATGCATCTGATTACCATCCATCAACCTTGGGGTCGTTGTGAGCAACCGTGGGCTGCATATCATGTTTCACCAGCATGCATACCCCGAAAAAGTGCATTGTACCAGCATAAAAGATATCATAACCAGCTTGCTGGCCAGCAAGGAAGTGTTGGTTGTGTTCCTATAAGGAAATTACATTGGGGTGCATTCTATGTACATAGTGCCAAAAAGGTCTCCACTTATTGACATTGCAAAGACCTTGAACATTGTATGTAATGCAAGTAATTGAAGCAGACATAGAAGATATGTACAGTCGAACCAAGAAACATAGTAAAGTTATAAGCTGTCAGGCCTCAGCCATGACATCGACGTCCACCTGGCCTCCTGGATCAATAGCTCTATCGTCCTCATCATTGTCACATACAGGAATGCCCTTCTTGAGCACATCAACCCAGAGTCGAGAAGTCAGGCTATCAGCAGGGGTAGAGGCCTGACCATGGGTGGAAGTAGAGGCATCCCAATGCCGAGATTGTAACGGTCGTGGCTTAAGCGCAAATGCCTTTTTGGGTTGCTTCCAGGCACCCTGGGGAGAGGCATTAGATTCTGAAATTTTGCCCTTTCCCTTATCCTTTTGCTTGGCTGAAACCTGGACCACACTTTCTTTGGGAGGAACAGATTTAGATGCCACATCACCCAACTTGCTAGGCATAGCCTTAGGCCCCGGACCATAAGTTGGAGGGGCAGTATTTTCTGGAGCAATAGCTGTAGGTGGGAGCTGATGCAGGACTGCAGGACACTGTGAAGCTAGATGGCCAAACTTATGACATGTGAAACAAGCACCTGCAAATACTCCCCATTTCAAGTCAAAATATTTTTTGCCCAAGGGAACATACTCCACCTCTACCGCAATGGAAGGAGGGGTTGGGTGATCTGTATCCCAAAGAACACAAAACCGATTTCGATTACCCGAAGGACGGGGTGGGCATACAACTTGCCCCAAAGTAGCTGCCAGACTTGGTAACTCAGCCCTCATATAATCCGGAAAATCCACTACCTCAACCCATACAGGGCAATGATGTCGAATGAGACCGTGATAATCCTTATTTGGCGACCATGGCATGACATGCACCATTTGTCTGCCATAGAATAGAGGGGACATCTCCAATATCTGCTGACGATATGAGGCATCCAAAAAGTGCACTTCATAAAAACCTCGAGAAGCAAAGTATACTCCTTCAACAAAGCAACCTCCCAACAAAGCCTGAACCCACTGAGCCACATCATTTTACTCTTTTTTTTTTTTTTTGGTGAAACCAGTAACTATATTATTAACATGAAATCAATGTACAAGACATTAGACTCGAAAAGAGAGCCTAATGGAAGAACTCAAAAACAGTCAGAAAACACTTCAAGGCTAGTAGCATCCAAGTCGCTCGCAGCATAACTGTCATATAAAGATTGCTTGAGGGACATTCTGAAGAAAGCATATGCCTGAGGAAACTGTTGTCCCATCCTAGAATGCAATCTCTGTGTCCAAATAGTCCATAGAACCCAAAAACGAGCCCAGTGAAAGAAAAGGAGGAATGGAGACATCTGAGATGAGAAGCATCCAAACATCCAGAAGAGTTTCCCGAATCTGATAGAGGGAAACCGAAGCCGCAGCAAATGAGAGACATGAGTGATCAATATCTGAGAGTGCGGGCAAGACCATAACAAATGGGGAACTGTCTCTCGGTGATGAGAGCAACGGGGGCAGGAAGGGGAAGCAATGCGACGTGCTGCCAATTTCACCCCAATGGAAAAAGCTCCCACTATACATCTCCAAAAGAAAAGCCTCTGTTTCAATGGCAATTTAGCTTTCCAAATTTTCTTGAGTTGTGATTGCCACCAAGATAAAGGCCTATCCAAATTCCAAAGAGTACGAGGCACTTGCCATATGTGAAGTCCATAATGATATAATGATGAAAGCTGTAGACAGATGGTGGATGAAGCAACAAAAAGATAGTGTGGCTCCAGTTTCTTGGAAAACGTCAAACTGGAGTTCAGGAAACATTTTGTATCTCCAGATGAAGCTTCTACAGAGTGGGATGAGTATCGGTACCTCAAGCAAAGGAGTTATCTATGGCAGAGTATACTGATAAATTTTGAGAAATTGTGATGAAAATCCCCTAAGCCTTTACCGCAATTTGTTCAAGTTAAAGATTATATGTTTGGCTTGAATGATAGGATCAAAATGAAAGTCAAAGGAAAGTATGCCGAAAAATTGGATGACGCAATAGCAAAGTGGTTTTGCACGGCCTGGAACTCAGTATGAGTTTTCAAAAAACTAACTTCCAGTCCATGTTTTCAAGCCAAACATATCCAGAATCCTTAGAATTCAAAGCGATAGGTTAGAAATAAGTTAATACTTTCAAAAGTGGCTAAAGATAAAAAATGATACTTGGGATTGAGAAGAACAGCCTGTAAATGAATCACAGATTCAGAAAGAAGCTGAATCTGAGTACAGAAACTGTAGAACTTGAGGAAAATTCCAGCAAATTGTCAAGCTAGGAGAAGAAAGAGCAGATTTACGATTGGATATGCATGTAGAAGTGATCCCACAATGTCAGAATTGGGCCATAGGAGCAGAAAATCCATCGCAATTTATCTAGGAAGAATTCTTGCTGCTGTGAACTGATTTTGAGCAAGTTGAGAAATATGTAAAAAGATAACAAAACGAATATATTGATTTCTAACTGCAATATTAATTTAGTTGTTCTAGGTTAGAATTGCATTTAGTATTAGTTTAATCTTTTGATTAGGTCTTTGAAAAAATTTGCCCCATGACCCCTCTACCCATGCACATAATCAATTAAACAAGTAGGCCTACAACAAATACCATCCTAAGTTTTCTAGGCTCACAACTTGACCTAGACAACTCATAATTTACCCAAACGGAAGTCATCCTTTAGACCTCGATGTGCCCTAACTAATGTAATGTGCATGTGAGTTATCAAGGTGTGAGTCCTAATGCTCAAAGATTATGTGTTTTGAAGATCACATCGCCTCCTGGTTAAACACTACGTGTTCTTGATCTGCCCTCATTAAGCAAAGCATCATTGCCCAACACACCAAGGCTCACCCACAAAGCCAATCTAAAGGTATCAAGAATAAACCATGGATACTTGAGACCCAGCTGATGTTAAGAACCCTTGTGGATCAGTCTCATACGGCATGTTGATATCACGTGAAGAAATAAACGACTCATAACTTCACTGATGTGAGGTCCACCTCATGCACTAGCTCCCAATATCTTGTCACTAGATGTGACTATCATGGATATACATGATCCTCATCATACTGTAGATGTGTAAACAAGACCATACTAACTGATTTCTATATTATATAGTATCAATAGATTAAAGTAAAAAACTTAGGCCGAAACAACCTTGAACCCGGAACAGAACCCGTGAGAGCAGGGATCCTGAGAAGCAAGCCACATAGCAGCCATCTATCCAATTTTTTATTGGTCAAGCATCCTATGGATAATGGATTGCTGATTTGTATCATTTTCTCAAGGTTTCTAATAGAAGGTTCCTTTCTTTGGAGAAAAAAAGAGACATTAAACACACTTCAGAGTAAACAAGAAAAATGAGAATAAAAATCGCTTCATAAGGAATGTTAAGGTCACCTCCCCACTTGTGAGCCCCCATAAGAGGACTTGTTAAGGTAGGATTAGGAGTTCTTCCATGTGGGCAGCAGACTGGCTGTCACATGGGCAGCAAACATACATTCCTATATCAGATCTGAGAGAGCTTGAAGGGATACCTTGTGGGCTCGGGGGTATTCAGTAGAGATGCCAAAGCAGCAAGCACAGCAGCAGGGAGCAGCAGGGCAGCACAAGGACTGTATGCCAGAGCAGCAGGTACTGAGGCTAGTACAGTAGGTACAGTACTGGTCGGCAATATGGCAGCAACAGCAGCAGGTCCAGAAGGACTGCTACAGGTCAGCAGTACAGCATCAGCAGGTATGGCGACTGGAGCAGTGTTGTCAAGCTTGCTGTTTGTAAAGATCAGAAAGGATGAGGTGGTGACCAAAAAGGAAGGCCCCTGCAGCAAAGGCCTTCAATAGGCAGAAGGCAGGTCACTTGATTTGGAACCCTACAGATTGGGTCAACTGACAAAGATGATCATGCCCATGTTACATCTACTGTTCTTTCGTTCTCCACTTCTAAAGTGTTCTCTATCTCTCCTTCTAAGGACATGTCCGAAGGGAGATTTGAAGTGTTGTCCTTTGACAAAACCTTCCGCATTTAGATGTCTCTTTTTCTCAGCTGGGGAATCCAAGAACATTCAGCTACATGTTGTATTAGCTTTGCTAGTTTCCTGACAAGCATAGGTGTGTTTTTCAACACCCATCTCAATTTCAAAAGATTCCAAAATCTCTTGGATAGACCCACTGCTTACTAAGCTTTGAAATCCCAACCCAAACAACAACAAGATTTGACATCAAAAAGAAAGATAGCAAAGCAAAAAAAGAAAAGAAAAAGAAATAAGAAGGTTGATAATTAAAAACAAAATAACAACTAATGCTGACAGAAGTTAACAAAGATAAACCAACACAAATACAAGAAAACAAACATGACACGAACGCAAACACAAGGAATGAATTAAGCTCTCCAGTTTGGATTTTGATTCTACTGTCAAGGATCCTAAACATATCCATAGCCAAAATTCCAAAGATATAACAACTACAACATAGAACAGAGCAGAGTTTCTTCATTACTTTTGTTGTGTTATAGAAATAATAGGATTTAATTACTAACATAAGAGACAAAGAAACTTATACTTGTTCAAAGACAAGAGAACCTATAGAATTATGAAGAAACTACTTCATGATTAGCCATATCAGAAATGTTTTGAGTCAATGTAAGGCATTCATATGATATTCAACACAGCATACTATGATTGTTGTCGTTTATCACAGATATCAATGTCCAAACCTAAAGAAGATGCATCATGCTAAGATCTAAGAAACTCCCATATTTTCCACTAGCTGTACAAGTTCAGAAAACTCATGAGGATAAATTCTCCCACTGACAGGCTCTGGACCTTTGTACATAAAAGAATTTGGGTCTTTGTGCATAAAATCCTTGAACTTTGGAATATCTTAGACAAAACAAGTCATCTATGAATCTCCTAACCTGAATAAGTTTATGAGGAAAGATCGAACAAGTGATAGGTAGAAGTTTGCTAAGAAAACAACACAGTTAGTGCCCACGTTGAAAGAAGAGGGCCTGGATTATCGTGTAATATGGCCCCTAGTAGACTAGCTAGCCTGTGGGTAAGCCAGCCTATGGCTAAGATGGGGCTAGTGAGCCCAATTGGCCAGTTCACAAGATCTTAGCATGGCTGGTCAGTTCAGTCGAGACCAATGAAGGCAGTGAGAGACACCTCCTTTGGTTCACCTTGCCGTACCAATTGCACAATTGCAAACTGGTAGCTCTAATACTTCTCAGCATGTCATATTACACATGCAAAGCCTTGAGTTATGATAAAACATATACTGATTATTCTAACTATATCGGCTTCTCTTCCGCAATAGTCACATTACAATCACAACTCTTTTCATGTAGAAGAACTACAACACTATATAAGAGTCTTGAACAGAACATATTATTCTTCTAAATTTAATTGGCTGCAGTTGAGGTGGAACAAGAGCTACAACAGAGCAGTTGATTGCAATAGTCACATTACAATCACAACTCTTTTCATGTAGAAGAACTACAACACTATATGAGAGTCTTGAACAGAACATATTATTCTTCTAAATTTAATTTGCTGCAGTTGAGGTGGAACAAGAGCTACAACACTATATAAGAAAGCATCACTTTTGTAACAGCGTTAAATAAACCAAGCTTTTGCTCAACTGCAACAAATTAATTTCTAAAGAGTAATGTATTCTGTGCAAGTCAACTGTCAGTTATATGGTGTTATGCTGTTCTTCCACATGAAAAAGCTCACAACCACAGCATGGCTATTCCAAAAGAGAAGTTGAGACAATTACAATAATATGTATATCTTTTTGAAAGCACTTATCATTCCCTGGTGCAAAAGCTACCAATTTGCAAATATGCAACTAGTGCTTAAGGGTGAACGACAATCGCCTTTTACCTTTGTTAGACTCCAACTAAATAACCGTTCTAAGATCTTGTCAACTGGAAAGGTGGGCTCACCTGCCCCATCTCAGCCCTAGATTGGCTTACCTAGTCATGCTAGCTAGCCTACCAGGGGTCATATTACATAATAATCTTGGCTTCTCTCCTTGCAACTTGGCTGCTAGTACTTTTGATGCTACTGAGGTGTGGTGCTGAGGTGATATCAGGTTGAAAATATGCCAGTGTCTCCGACTAGAAGAGTCTAGTTATGTTTTCCATATTTGAAGCGACATGCATGGGACTACATCGAACACTAGATTATGTCCTTGCTATAAAAATCCAGATTTCAAGAGACAATCGAAGAGCTGTAACTGCACAATGGACTCAACTATACCTGATTGGATACAACACAGCAACCGGATCGAAGAACTTTCTCACTGTGATATGTGTCAAAGTTTGTGAGTGCCACTTCATGAATCTTTCCTTCTTGTTTCAGCTGCATCAAGACATTTGTTGCATCAAGGTACCTTTCATCCCCATAATCCCACCTGTATGCAGGATACAAAGTTCTAAGCTTCCATGGCAAGAATCACTAAAAGTACTAAACAACTCTACACAGAACATTATACAACAAACCACTGAATTGCAAACTTTTACCCACCAGTGAAACTGCACCATATCTAAAGTAGAAACACCCAATTTTCGTCTAGACCGATCAATACTTGCCTCCACTACACCACGTGTCATTAATCCTGTATGTGAGGAAGCAAAACTCAAATTGGCGAAGTCTCGTATCGACGTCGAAATCCAATCAAGAAGGAAAATGGACACAGCTCTGAAATAAAATCTATTTACATCCTTTACATTTAGATCAGAATTTCGAAATTCATAAAGCTTGAAACCAGTTCACTAGATTGGGAATAAACTTGTGAATCTAAAAAAGAGAAAGCACAAAACTCTGAAATTCAATCTATTTAAAGCCAGTTTACCAGGTTGGGGAACAAACTTTGTGAATCCATATGTGGGCATTGCACCTTTGTACTCCTTCAAGAATCGTCCGTACATCTCCTCTGCAGGTCCATCTGAAGAAACAGAACACTTTTCATGTGGAGACGAGTAGTTTATTTCCCGAAAAATAGTATCCATATGTACAAAACAACACGGGGCTATTACAGACGGG
Organism: Dipteris shenzhenensis; assembly: GCF_047967505.1. Taxonomy (NCBI): domain Eukaryota; kingdom Viridiplantae; phylum Streptophyta; class Polypodiopsida; order Gleicheniales; family Dipteridaceae; genus Dipteris; species Dipteris shenzhenensis. Next base: position 4,939,769 of record NC_141603.1, on the reverse strand, counting down.
CCAATAAGAATATTTGGAGTGCAATAACCAACGTTCTCAATGTGGGTTGTTTTAGTTGTATATACGATAATAAGCAGTTTCAACTTTTAGCCTACAAACACAGCACAACATTGTTCCGACTTGAAGATCAAGGGAGCATGGATGCATAACAAGCCAGCTTTCGTCTTCAAAAGCTTTATAAGGCACCAAATAGCCTAATAGCACCATTAACAATAAAAACGTCAAGGCTTAGGATATTGGATGCGCTTTCACAATTTGAAAGTAGAAAATTTTGAAAAATGAACCCACTATGGGGGCAGACAATGGCATAACATGAGCAAAAGCATTGTCAGCCATTGGAATCCATCAAGATTAGACCCCAATGGCGACACACAGATAATAATTGTATGTGCACGTATATACACGTGTGCTCTGTGTGTGTGTGTGTGTGTGTGTGTGTGCACGATGTATGTATGTGTGTATGTGTGTGTGTGTCTTTGGTGATCCTACTTTCTCTCTATTTGGCTTTTTTAGGCGTTCTTTGCAGCAATCTTTCTTTGATTGCTTGTAGACCCGCTGCATAGATCATGAGGTCTTTTTGGCATATACTGAAATTTTCAGTTGATGTAATTGTAGCACCTTTTTTTGAGGTTGCTACTCATATAATATAATCAATCAAAGATTTCACCCAAAAAAAAAAAAAAAAAGTGTGTGTGTGTGTGTGTGTGGAGAGAGAGATGGTTGTAGTTGAGTGTGTGCAGAGTGAGAGTGAGATTCCGTGCTAGCCCTCGTGCTCCCACGCTACAGCTGCTTGTTTCTCCCTCAGTTTGACACCCTCGAGGTTCCTTTTGACGTCCGTTTTATGTCCGTACGCTCTATCAGAAAATCCCCAAAAAAAAAATCGTACTGTCAAAAATCCGTACGATTTTGTCCGTACAGTCAGAAAAATCCGTGCAGTCCGTACAGTTTTGTCCGTACAGTCGGGGAAGTCCGTACAATTTGCCTGTCAGGAAAAAAAAAATTTACTGTCAAAAATCCGTACGATTTTGTCCGTACAGTCAGAAAATTCCGTACAGTAAAAAAATTCCATACAATCGGGGAAGTCCGTACAGTTTGCCTGTCAGAGAGAAAAAAAAATCATACTGTCAAAAATCCGTACGATTTTGTCCGTACAGCCAGGAAAAAACCGTACAGTTTTGTACTTTCTGTGCTTTCCTCCTTGTAAAGCGTTGTTGCTTCCAAGTTTTTTCCTTAACTAGAATGGCGGATTATTCCTATGAGAAAACCTTTCACAAAGACAAGTCAAACAGGTGATGGATTTAGATGATTCCCTTCATGACTGTGCTGAGGCTCAGCTTGTTTATGAGGTTATGCATGAAGGGTTTGAAGACACCCGTAAAGGTTGGAAAGATCCACTTCCCACCACTGGCATTATGGTGAAAGTGGATGATATATTTGATCTAGTTAAGGAGTATGCAAAACATGCCATTATAATTTTCTTCCCAGACGGATGCCTGCTGCTGCAGATGTTGGGAATTGGTTAGCTCATTCTTATGTCAAAAAAGTTCATTATGCAGCGAGGGGCTTTTTTGAGATCACCATGGCTGACGAGGAGCACCATCAGGTTTTGCTGGAGCACTCTCCTCTTTTCTATGGCCAGTAGATGGTCCATGTTCTGCCCTGGTCTCCCACCCGGGATTATCAAGCATTGATTCGGCATCGTTGCCCTGTTTGGGTAGAAGTTGTGGATTTTCCTCAATGCTTGTCTTCTCTTCTACCTAAAATTGCAGCTTCCCTCGGTAAGGTGGTATGTCCACCACGACCCAATGGAAATTCGAATCGCTTCTGCATTTTGTGGGATACAAATCATCCCACTCCAGCTTCATACTCGGTTACTGTGAATAATGTTTCCATGGGGAGTGCCTTTTACAAGCTCAAGTGGGAGCTGTTTGCAGGTGCTTGCTTTGAATGCAAGCAATTTGGGCACATGGCTTCACAATGCCCTTCCCCAGCTCCACGGATGCCAGTGCAAGCTGAAATGGTTCAGCCTTTGAATAAGAATGCAAATGCCTCTTCTGTGGTCAAAGATAAAGGGGTTAAACAGTTTTTCTCTGTTCAAGAGAAAGGCAAAGCCCCAGCTGTCTCACATGGTAATGCTTCTTTTCCTGTGCCTTTGTCCTCTCCACCTCACGGGAAGGGGGAAATTTTTTTGACTGATGGATGGCAAACTCCTCGCAAAGTGATCTCCCCTAGGCGACCTTTGCCTTCTCAGACTTGGAGTGGTGCATCCTCTCATGGGAAAACACCTGCTGAAAACTCTCGTGTTGGCTTGACTTGGGCTGCTGTGACTGCAAATCGGACCTTGTTTCCTGAAGAAGAAGTTGCTGCACTTTTGTCCTCTCCTCAGGCTGATGCTTCATCCCAAGGTAGAGGCCCGGACATTGAGGTGGAAATGCAGACGTAGACAGCCCGTTAGTTGCTGTACATACCTGTCCCATAACTGTAAATATGCTTGATCATCTGAAGTGTGTTACTCTCAATGTACAGGGAATGTGTGATGGTCGCAAATGGAAACTGGTCTAGATGTATATCAGGCAATTGCAGCCTGATATAATTGCTTAAGAGCATAATCAGCATATGTATGCTGGTCAAATAGGCCATTTTGCTGGTTATGATATCTTCTATGCTGGAGAGCACTCCTTTTCTGGTGTGGCTTTTTTGGTAAAGCACAACCTTCAACCTGTTGTGGCTCTCAATGATCACCATGGTAGATGGATTATTGTTCAATGCCTTGTTCAAGGGGAAATTTTTGAATTTGCATCGGTTTATGCCCCCCAGTCTTCTCATGATAAAGCTTTGATGTGGGCTGCCATGCATACTTATCCATGGCGACAACATGCCTTCATTTGTGGTGACTTTAATAATGCCCCTCAATCGGGTGACAACACCTCAGGCCACACTCATATGTTGGCTTCTGAAACACAGGCATGGTCTGATTTTTTGCTTCAGTTGCGCCTAGTTGATCTCTGAAAGGAATTACAGCCCATGCTTCCGGGTTATACCTTTCAGCATAATGCTCAATCTTCTTATCGGGCACGCTTGGACAGATGGTATCAGATTGATCCACAACATTGTGATGCCTTTACTTGTCAAATTTGGGTTGATCATGCTTTCACACATTCGGATCATGCTCCTCTTTGGTTAAGGCTTTCCTTACATGAATTTCCCACTGACAGATTGCCTTGCCGAAGGCTTTTGCTGATTAATAATAGTTATCCGAAGCATGCTGACTTTAAAGCCTTGGTCTCTGATGCTATTCAGCCTCTCCCTCGTCAGATACGCATTGGTCTGGATTATGCCTGGCAGGCTTTTGTTGCTCGGATGCAAGCAGTTATTCGAGATTATGGCAAATCCTATATGCAAGCCACAAGGGAGACTGTAGCACATGCCAAATTTACATGTCACAGTTTTGACTGAGCTTGCTCATCTTTGCCCTTTGTCTTCAGAGGAAAGCATGCTCTTATGTCAAGCTCAATTCTCTCTTCAATCTAATGATCGCAGAAAGCTTGCTAAATGGGAATCTCGATCCAGACAACGCGCATTTTTGGATAAAGGCTGATCTTCCAAGCAATTTTTTAAGAGTTTACACTACAAAAGACAGGCTGCCAATATCTGTCCGATTCGGATGCATGATGGTTCTTGGTCAACATCTCGTTCAGAGCTTGCTGATTTATGTGTACAGCACTTCTCCACTCATTTTGGGCATCTGGATACTCTTTCTCCTCGGGTCGTGTCTGCACGTCAGCTTCTTTGGCAGCATATTCATCCAATTCTGTCTGATGCTCAGGCTTTGGAACTTGAACATCCCTTCACTAAAAGGGAATTGTATGATGCACTGAGATCCTGTGGCAGATGGAAATCTCCAGGATGGGATGGTCTCACTGTTGAATTTTTTCTTGCATTCTGGGATCTTCTTAAATTCACCTTGCTGCAAATGGTAAATACAGCATGGCAAAATCAGCAGATGCCTTTGTCATTTACCAGATCATTGCCAAAATGGTGGTTGATCGGATTAAAGGTTATTTGCATGATGGGTTGCATCCCTCCCAATATGGCTTTGTTCCACGTCGCCATATCACAGATAACATTGCCAATGCTTATATTGGGATTGAATATGCCAAATACACACAGCAGGATGTTCTACTCTTGCAGGTAGATATTGCAAAAGCCTTTGACACAGTTCAATGGGATTTCATCTCGCAAACTATGCGAGCTTTGGGGTTTGGACAAAAAATGCAGCAGGTTATTTACTGGCTTTACAAAGATAGCAATGCGGCTTGCATTATTTCTGGGGATATCTCTCATGAGTGGACTCTTCGTTGTTCGGTCCGCCAGGGATGCCCTCTCAGTGCTTTACTGTATGCCATTGCTACTCATCTTATGCTGCAATATATTGATCATCTTGTGGCTATAGGATCACTTCATGGCTTGGAATTGGATGCTAATCACAGCATGGTTGCTCATGCTTATGCTGATGATTCTTTCTTTACCCCGAAGAATACGCCCCATGATCTTGGTGCCTTGATGCAGGCCCTCTCTATTTATGGTTTGGCAGCTGGTCTTCATGTTAATTTTCAGAAGTCTAAGCTGCTCCCTTTGCATTCCAAAGACTGACATAGTCTATTATGGCCCGGGGATATCATTCCACCCACTCAGTTTGTTTGTCATCTTGGTTACCCTTTGGGGTGGGAACTCACTCGCCAACAACAAACTGATTGGGTTTTGGCTAAGCTTCGGAAAAAGCTTGAGTATTGGAAACTGGCAACCTGGCCTTTGCACGTTCGTCTTCGAATAGTGCAGACCATCCTTGTGGCATATATTCAATTTTACTTGCCATTGATCATGTTCACTAAGGCAGATCTTACATCTTTCATGTTTGTCTTTATGGAACTCTTTTGGCAATCCAAACATGGCAAAAAAAGTCTCAGGCTGCTTTCGATGCATCACATTTGTTCTCCCAAGATGCATGGTGGATTGCACATCACGGATATTCATGTGCATATTCTTGCCCATAGGGGGAAAATGTTGCTGCAATTTTTGCAAGGTGATCAGCCTTGGGCTCTTATGATTAGGACTCTAGTCACTCATATCAGTATTTTTGCATTTGGTCATTGGCAACTCGATCACTGGGATTTCTTTTTTGGCTGCACTGATGGCACTTTGCCTGGATGCCCTTTTGTCTCCCGCTTGCTTCTTGACTAGAAGCATGTTCTTTCTCATCTAGAATGGAATGGATGGCAATCTTTGCTTGGGAATTCTTTGAGAGCTGAAAGCATTCACTGGTCGAAAGTCTTTCAGCCTCCCTTGGCTTTACAAGAACCTCGACGTTCCTACTTTGTCTCATTTAAAGGCATCACCGCGGTTGCTGATGTTATAGATGATGCTGGTACTGTGCTCCCCTTTTCTCTAGCAGCCACTATATATGGATTGGGCTCTCATTATCGTCCTTTGTGACGACAAATTACTTCTATGCTTTGGCCCTTTGTTCCGATTCCTCCTTTGGAACTCCACGACCGACTGGAAGATTGGACTTTGACTTCTCCAGGGTCCTCTTCTCGTCCTTTGAGGCTATCTCAGATTACTGTACCTGCATTGTATAAAATCCTTTTGCCTCAACCTTGGGTTTCAGAGAGAGGTGATTCTGTTTGGCGAATGCATCGCCCAGCCAAGTGGTGGAGGAAAGGATTACAGCAACTTTGGGCCTATAAAGTACCGCTTTGGCAATAGGTTTTCTTTTGGCGAGTTCTTTTGGGAGTGTTTCCATCTTGACAGCTATTAGCTCATCGACACATTGCTCTTGCACTTTGCCATAGATGTTCTGCTTCTTCGGAGACTGTGTCTCACTTGTTTTGGCATTGTCCGTGCTCTCGTGAGTTTTTTGATCTGCTTCGAAAGCACCTGCGAGCGAGATTCCCATCTGTTCCATTTGGGAAGTTCTTCTGGCTATTTGGGTTTCATCCATCCAGACCGGAGTTTCATCTTTTCTTCGTTTGGGTTCGCTATTGGGCACTATGGACTTTATGGACATATAGGAATTGTAAAGTCTTTGGTGATCCTACTTTCTCTCTGTTTGGCTTTTTTAGGCGTTCTCTGCAGCAATCTTTCTTTGATTGCTTGCAGACCCGCTGCATAGATCATGAGGTCTGTTTAGCATATACTGAAATTTTCAGTTGATGTAATTGTAGCACCGTTTTTTTAGGTTGCTACTCATATAATATAATCAATCAAAGATTTCACCCAAAAAAAAAGTGTGTGTGTGGTGTGTGTCGCGTGTGTGTGACAGAGAGAGCTGCGTGCAGGTGTGTGTGTGTGTGAGAGAGACGACCTGCTCCACGTTTGCTTTCGACTGTGTGCAGCCTGTTCGGAGCCCTTATCTCTGCTCGCGGGAGATTTCGTCTTTGTTTGCCATCCTGCGTGCTCTCTAAAGCCACCTTCAACGCCTCATTTTTTGTTTTCTCTCTGCTTTGCCCACTCTGTGAGTGCATTGGATTTGTGTATGTTGTGTGAAAGACAGTTTTCCTAGAAGTATTTTCGTCTCGCAACAGGTTACCGTGCCCAGCTGTCCTCGTTGCTTTATTGAACCTATTCTAGCCCAACCCCTACAGCGTCACCGCCCCTATTTTGGTTTCAACCCAACCTCTCTAGTTCGTGTACTATCTGGTTACTCCCTCTCTCGCTTGGTTCGTGCCCCGCTTGTCTATTCCATTTCTACTTGCTATCTGTCCCAACTGAATTTTCTGTCCTGTCTGTTTACTTCGTCTTGGCCCTCATTCCCCTCTATTTCATAGCTTGTTACCTGATTGCAATTTCAGCGTTGAATCTTTCTATTGAATCGACTAGCTTCAAAATGACAGAAACAAATAAGTATTATGTAAAAAGGGCACTCTCTCCAGAACCCAAAAGACAGTCAAGGGACACTCTGCCCCCCACAGCCCCTTCATCTGAGGATGCTTCCTATGTGTTTGGCATGTTGAATGAGGAATTTCATCCTCTAAAGAAGCTCTCTCAGACTGCAATCATCATCTTTTTCCCAAGGAAAATACCTTCAGCTAATGATGTGGGACAATGGGTAAATTCCCTCTTAAATCCCATGTGCTGCCCTCTGAAATTCAGCAATGGGAACATATGATTTCATCACTTTGCACCGCAGATTTATGGACAGCAACTCACCCTTCAGTTTTGGGCTTTACATATCATCATAATGCTTTTACAGAATATTGGGCCAGGCTTGATAGATTGTATCTTATTCATGCTCAGCAATATGATGATTATACATGTCAAATGTGGACTGACCATTCTCAACAACTGTCTGATCACACTTCACTTTGGCTGAACTTTTCATTTGGTATGCCTCTGGATGATATGTGGCTTTCTCCAGTCAGAAACTTACAGGTCAATCAATTATACCTTTCTCATGAAAAATTCCAGCAAATGATTCAATTGGCTTGCAAGCCATTGTTATCTCAAGCTCGGGAGGATATTGACTTTGCTTGGAACTCTTTTGTGCATCGCATTCAAAACGTCATTAAGGAATATGGAAGATGGTACATGGCAGAAACCAGGCATCATATCCAGTGGGCAAAATCACACAAGCAGTCCTTGGTACAGATCAGCCATCAAATGTCCCTTTCTGCTTGTGATCAAAGTTCATTGTCTTGTGCTTCTTCCATAATTGATACCAATGATAACGCAAGCTTTCCAAATGGCAGACAAGGGCTAGAGTTAAGCCTATGCTAGATAAGGGTTGTTCCTCAAAATCTTTTTTTCGGAATTTACATGCATATAGACAAAGTCAATCTATCATGAGAGTCAGAAAATCAGATGGTATTTGGACCCAGACTTTATCTCAGTTAGAAAAACAATGTCTGGATCATTTTCAGCTTCTTTTTTCTCGACCATCTTCTTCCACTCCTCACGTTGAATTGGCTCGGAGCAAATTTATTGATCTTGTCTCTCCTATTGTTTCTTTGCCAAAAGCTTCATTGTTAGAAGTGTCTTTTTCAGATATTGAATTGGATGATGCTCTCAAACATTTGGGTAAACATAAATCCCCTGGCTGGTATGGTTTGACGGTTGAATTTTTTGTAGCCTTCTGGGCTGAATTGAAGGGTCCAATTTTGAAGCAGATTAATGTAGCCTAGCAGCATCAACATCTTCCTTCAGCTTGGAAGCAGGTCTGGTCAAGCTTGTGCCCAAAAAACTCCTATGCGAGACTATGGCTGACTGGAGGCCCATCACTTTGATGCCTGTTATATATAAACTTATTGCTAAAATGTTGGTTCATCATATAGAGGATATTCTTCACGATGGTCTTCATTCCAGGCAATATGGTTTTGTTCCAAGAAGGAATATACATGATAATATCTCCAATACTCTCATCACAATGGAACATGCTAAATATTCAGCTCAAGATGTTTTGGTCATGCAGGTGGATGTGGCAAAGGCATTTGATACCGTACAGTGGGATTAGGTCTCTCAAACCATGTCTAGACTTGGTTTTGGGCCAAAGCTAGTTAATGTCATTTATTGGCTTTACTCAGATTCCACCGCTCAATGCTTTATAGGGAATCATTTGTCTGAGTCTTGGACTCTGGGGCGGTCAGTTCAACAGGGATGCCCTCTCAGTGCTTTGCTCTATGCTATTGCTTCACATGCTTTGCTTCTTTATATATGATCATCTGGTTGATACTGGACAGCTAGTGAGGCTTCAAATTCCTCACTCCCGGCCTTTCATTGCACAGGCTTATGCAGATGATTCTTTCTTCATGCCAAAGAATTGTCCTCTGGAGCTTCGCTTATTGATGGATACGCTTTCTGATTCTGGGTTGGCAGCTGGTCTAAATATTAATTTTCAGAACTCAAAACTCTTGCCTCTCAAGCATTGTGACTGGCATGCTCTCCTTTGGCCAGGTCAGATTATTCATCTGGAGAACATAGTAAGACATTTGGGTTATTCAATTTGCTGGAAAATCAGAAATAAGCAACAAATGTCTTGGGTATTCAACAAAATTCAAGACAAATTAGAATATTGGAAGATCTCCACTTGACCATTGCATGTTCGGCTTCGAATTGTCCAGTCCATTGTTTTAGCTTATGTCCAGTTTTACCTGCCTTTACTACATTGGTCATCTCGAGATCTCTCTTCTTTTATGTCTTAAGCCATGGAGATTTTTTGGAAAACTACGCTTCATAAAAAAGCTTTGAGGTTGCTCAAAATGGACCTGCTTTGCTCTCCAAGAATGCATAGAGGTTTGAATATTCTAAACATCAAATTCCATGTGTTGGCAAGAAAGGTCACTATGCTCAAGGTTTTTTTTCAGCAAGAGCAGCCATGGTCTATTATGTTGGCATTTTTGTGTGGCCAGATACGCACAAATGCTTATGGGCATTGGCTCGTTGATCCATGGGAAGTAGTACTTGGTAAGTTTCAAGATAAAATACCTGGTTGTCAATTTTCTACTGCCTTGATTCAGGATTGGAAGCAGGTGCTCTCTCGCATCAAATGGCCTCCCCATCCTGCTTCTATAGCTTCATCTCTTCGACTGGAAAGCCTTCACTGGAGTGCTGTTTTTTACTTTCCTCTTGCTGTACAACAACCAATCAAAGCTTACAATCTCATGAAATTGGGCATCCGGTTCATTGATGATGTGTTAGATACTCAGGGGCATATTCTCTCTTTTCTGACAGCTTGTCAACAATACAATCTTGGAATGCATCATAGACACATATGGAAAGTTATTGCAGATCTCTTACTCCCTTTTGTTCTGATTCCATCATTGGAAGTAAGAGACAAGCTTCAAGATTGGCATCTTCAGTCTTCAAGTCCAGGTTGATCCTCTCAGCCTTTGCATTTATTGACTTCCATACAGGCTTATCGATTGATTTTACCTCCTCCATGGATTGCTCATCATGCAAATTCTCTTTGGCATCTGAATAAGTCTTTATCTTGGTGGAAAGGAATATTGAAATTGATATGGAAGTTGAAAATGCCATTAAAGCAGAGACTCTTTTTCTGGAGATGTATTGTTGGTATTTTTCCAGTGGGAGTGAAATTGGCTCAAAGAAAGATTGCCTCTCCTCTTTGTCCAAGATGTCATCATACTCCTGAGAGTATTCAGCACTTATTGTGGTTTTGTTCATATTCCAGAGACCTTCTAGACGAGATCTCCTATTTTTTGTAGGATCTGATAGGAAAGAGAGTGCAGATAGCAAAAGGTCGCAGAAGAGCACCCATCACGTCAAACTTGGATTATCCAAAAACTAAAGAGTACATGGTACAAGTACCTACACCTACGACTAAGTGTCCTAGGTGTCACATAGAACTAAGTGTCCTATGTGGCCTAAAAGACACTAACACTATAAGTGTCTTTATTTATGCCTACAAGGCACATACCATGGCCTATAGGGCATCACTAGAACCACCAGAGGATGGCCTACAAACCCCCCTCCATGGGATGGGCTGAAGTACTCTGGAAACGTCTGAGAATACCTCGTATTTTCTAGTCATGGTGGCACATGTTCATCCAAAAGGATATAGCCACCTATGAATGTACAAGGGATGTCAGATCATGTAACAAAGGAAACCAAGTGTAAAGCCTGTCAAAAGACTTCGAACTTGGGACGAGGAAGTGCCTTTGTAAACATATCTGCTATGTCCTCCTCTCTGGGAAGATAGGGCAACTCTATGTCTCCTGCTGACAACCGCTCCCGAACATAATGATAGTGAACTTCAATATGCTTGGTACGCGCATGAAACACTGGGTTACGCGCAATGGCCAAAGCACTCTGACTGTCAGTGTAGACAATAGTGGAGGATGTCTGGCGAATACCAAGATCTGTAAGTAACTGTCGAAGCCAAACACACTGTACTGTAGCGGTGAAAGCTGCCCTGTACTCAGCCTCACAGCTAGACATGGCCACTGTTGGTTGCTTCTTGCTGAGCCAAGAGATACATGAATTGCCAAGCAAAAAACAATTGCTAGTATGTGACACTCTGGTGTCGGAACATCCTGGCCAGTCACTATCTGTGTAAGCATGCATGGTAAGTGAACCCTGATCACCATAGAAGAGGGCTAAATCCTAACTGCCTCTGAGATATCTGAAGACTCTCTTCACTGCCTGCCAATGATGTGAATTGGGCATGTGCATGAATCTGTTGAGCTGAGATACTGCATACTGCAAGTCAGGTTAGGTGTGACATAAATAAATAACGCATCCAACAGCCTGGTGATAAAGAGTGATATCGCATGGTGGGCTCCCATCATGAGCTGAGAATTTGAAGCCAGGGTCCACTTGAGTAGAGATTGGCTTGCAATCCTCAAACTGAAAACGAGCAAGGAGCTGTCCAATATACTTGGACTGAGACATCATGATACCCCCCTCAACATGAGCAAACTGAATGCCCAAATAATAATGGAGCCGTCCCATGTCTGACATGTCAAAAATCTGCTGCAAATCAGCTTTGAAAGCTGCAATTTGCTGAGTATCTGGGCCCGTGATGAGCATATCATCCACATATAAAATCAGCACTAAAAAATCAGATCCACTCCCACGGATATAAAGAGTGGGTTCTGTGGGACTATTCTGTAAACCAAGGGATAGTAAGTGTGCATGAATTTTGGCATACCATGCCCTGGGTGCCTGCTTCAAACCATAAAGGGCTTTTCTAAGCCGGCATACTTTATTTTAAGAATTAACAACCTCAAAGCCAGAAGGTTGTGTGACATAGACTTCTTCCTGCAGATCCCCATGAAAAAAAGCAGTTTTGATGTCAGATTCATTCTCAACCATATTCAGCCATCTCTCAAAGCATAAGAAAACTTCAAATTTGGCTTTTAAAGGATATACCTAGCAATATCTTGTGAAATCATCAATGAGAGTCATGAAATACTTATACCCCCCGATGGCATTTGTCCTCATTGGGCCACAGACATCACTGTGGCATTATTAGCACATCTGACAGTCCCCCCTCGAGGTGCGTCAGCTATACCCCCTTCTTCTCATACAGTGCGCGTACTAGTAGGCGTGCTCTTGAGGCTCTCCAATGCGGGCTACCCACACAGGCACGTAGTTGGTATGCCCAAGGGATATCTCTGGTCTTTCTTCGCACATTCTGGAAGACTCTTTGGGCAAGCTGGCGGCCGAGGATGATCTCTTACTTTCTATGGATGGTGGCCCACAAGGGGCTACCAGTTGGCAGCTGGCTGAGGCAGATGGGGCAGGAGGGACACTGCCAGATGTGTTTTCAGGAGGAGTCCCTGAAGCACTGCCTTTGGAGCTGCTCGCATGCTCAGACAGTGTGGAAGGGAGTCATGGGGATCTTAGCGAGGGCTGCACCCGAGCTAGGACCAGTCACTTGGGGAGCTGTTTGTTGGTGCAGCACCGAGATGGGACATCACTTGGCTTATGAGTTCTCTAGGCAGGATCCAATTTTCTTCATCACGCAGGCCACCTGGGCATATATGGACAGCTTCCCTTGGCATCTGACAGAGACTGATGCAGGAGCGATGACTCGGCACCCAGTTTGGGAGATCATAGGGAGTCTTGCAGGCTGGCATATCTGGACTTCCAGATGCGCGCAGACCTTAGGAGATCAGGCTTCTTCTGCTACCCAGACCCTTAGCGGACATTTGGAGCACGATCATTCACACGCTCAAGGGTCAGTGGGATCAGATTCAGGGGGAGGGAAGGAGAAGAGACAGCGCTTCCTTCGCGACTGGGACCATCGAGAGCTGTTCTTCTAGCACTCTGCTCAGAGTCTTCAATGGCATTACTCCCCCCCACCGTGGCTGTTTGTCCACACTCCGATGATTATGCCCTGAGAGGCTTGTAATTAGTATTTTGTTACCACGGGCTATATCCGTTTTGTGATTGCAGCCCGCTGGCCTTTAGGCCCTCTTGTACTCTCGTTTTCAAGCAATATAACTAGCACTACTTTTTGTGCCAAAAAAAAAAGAATAAGGCATTGTATGATCATCCATCGACCATGGTGATCATTGAAGACCACAATAGGGTGAAGATCATGCTTAACCAAAAAAGCTACCCCAGAGAAAGAGTGCTCTCCAGCATAAAAAATGTCATAACCAGCAAAATGTCCAAATTTTCCAGCATACAAATGCTGATTATGCTCTTGCAAAGCCACTATATCAGGCTGCAATTGGCATATATACAGCCAGACCAATTTCCATTTTCGAGCATCACACAAACCCTGTACATTCAAAGTGACACATTTGAGATGATCAAGCATATTTACAGATATAGGACAAGTATGTACAACAGCAAAAATGTCTTCTATGTCTGCATTTCCACCTCAGTATCCAGGCCTCGGCCCTGAGAAGAAAACTCAGCCTAAGGAAGAGACAATAATGTAACAACTTCCTCTTCTGGAAAGAGGGTACAATTGGCTGTCACCTCAGCCCAAGTCAAACCAATACCAGAATTCTTAGCCGGTGTTTTGCCCTCAGATGAAACACCATTCCAAGTTCAGGAGGGCAAAGGTCTCCTAGGTGAAAAGACTTTTCTTGGGGTTTGCCAAGCATCATTCAAAGTTTTTTCCTTTGCCTAAGGATGAGAGGCCGAAGGCACAGAAGAAGAAACGTCACCATTTGAAGCAACCGGTGCTTTCCCTTTGTCCTGGACAGCAAAAAACTGTTTCACCCCCTTAGTCTTCATCAAAGAGGGGATAGTAGAAGTCTTGCTCGGAGGCGAAGACAAATCAGCTTGCACTAGCATTTTTGGAGTATGTGAAGGGCATTGCGAAGCCATATGCCCAAACTTCTTGCATTCAAAGCAAGCACCTACAAAAAGACCCCATTTCAGTTTATAGAAGGCACTGCCCATGGAAACATTATTCATTGTAACCGAATATGAGTCTGGGGTTGGATTATCTGTGTCCCACAAAACACAAAATCTGTTTGAATTGCCATTAGGCCGTGGTGAACAAATCACTTTGCCAAGAGATGCTGCAATTTTGGGCAAAAGAGAAGCCAAACATTGAGGGAAGTCCACAACTTCCACCAAGACAAGGTATCTGTGTCGGATCAATGCCTGATAGTCTCTGGAGTCTGGTGGGAGACCAGGGCAACACATGAACCATATGCTGCCCATAGAAAAGAGGAGAGTGCTCCAATAAAATCTGCATGTGCTCTTCATCTGCCATGATCACTTCAAAAAAAACCCTTGCTGCATAGTGAACTTTTTTGACATAGCAACCACCCAGGGTTCTAGTCAACCAGTTACCAACATCTGCAACAGCAAGCATACGTCCTTGAAAAAAGATAATGACGGCATGCTTGGCATATTCTTTGACTGGATCAAAAATATCATCCACTTCCACCATGATGCCTGTGGTGGGAACTGGATCTTTCCAACTTTTCTAGTATCTTTGAAACCTTTGTGCATCACCTCATATACAAGTTGAGCCTCTGTAGAGGCAAGAAAGGGGTCATCCTGACCCATGACCTGCTTTTGCTTTTTGCTTTGGACTGATCTTTCTTTTTGAAACGTCTTTTCATATGGACAGTCTGCCATTTTTTTGAAGAGGAGAAGAGGTAAAGAAACTGAAATATGTATAGAGAGCAAGTAAAGAAGAAAGAATCTCACACACACTACAAAAAAGTATAGGATAGGAACAAGAAGTAGAAAGAAGATAGAAATAGAGAATTACAGATATGAAAGGGAATAGAACCAAAAACAGAGAGAACGGGTAGATAAACGAGCAGCTAGGGAACACAGAAAGGAAAGCTATACGGCCAAACCCAACTTGCAAAAGGACACGACGGGAGACTTGAAGAAAACGCCCAAGCTAGTAGAAGAATGCGACAGGAGCTTGCAGAAATCAGCGCAAGAAAGCATGACTACCAAGACTGTTGTACAGAGGGTCGTACAACCTGTACGGACAACCATACGTTCTGAATGGATGCAGAACAGGGACGCGGAACAGGGACGCGGACTGCAGCAGAGAGGCGCAACTACCAAGAACTTCTGTACGGAGGGCCATACAGCTTGTACGGACAACCGTACGTTCTGTACGGTTGCAGGAGTAGGGTCGCGGACTGCAGCAGAGCTGGAAGGGAGGCCGAGGAAGAAAACGGGAGCCTAGGAAGCCCTAGAGACGCTCATTTCGCCATGGTTGGGGTCTCTCCTCTACACACACACACACACACACCTATCTCTCTCTCACACACACACAAACATATAACATCTTGGCTCGATACCGTTCATTCGATGAAGATGCTCTAGTAGCTCCAGGGTCATAGCCCTCTGGATCATTACGGTATCGAAGTTGCTTCTAGCTTTTCATCTAGTGGCTCCTACACCGCCAAGTCTGGTTCTTGATAAGCACACTACTATGGTACACACGTCCATCCAAGGTAGCACCTAATGGCACCCCCACCTTCAATCACGAACCCACCTTCGAACTTGAGCACTCTAGGTACCAATATCCTCCAACTGTCCCCCTCATGATAAGTGAACAGATTGAAGTTCTCCAGCCACCATGCTCTCAGGGTCTATTCGAAACGTCCTATGTCTAGGTATGCAACCAAATAGCATACTTGAGATGTTATATCCCAAGCATAAATCCAAATTACCTAGACCGTAAGTCTCCACGTATGGTTCTGTGTTGTCCCTCTCTAAGTCACAGCCTCCCTCTGACTCTGAGTCCTCAGGTCTTG